>NC_069502.1:11394684-11509684 GCF_027579735.1 Bombina bombina | reverse complement strand
AGAAGGCTTATTTCTGTGTTGAATAACCCCCAAGGAAGGTAAAGCCACAGCAAAAGGCTGTGGCAGGGACTGTAGTGGGTTTAAACTGGCAAATTAAACAATTAGCTCCGGTTTGCTCATTTAAGGGGTTAGAGACTTTGGTGTGCAATACTTTCAAAGCATTAAGACACTAGGGTGCAAATTTTGTAAAGATTGGATATTTCCTTCATAGTTTTTCAAACATTCAGAAATAAAGTGTACTCTGTTTATTATTTAAAGAGACAGAAACGGTTTTGTTTAAAAACGGTTTTATTGGCTGGGAGCCGAGCCAAGGACCAGCATGGCCGCAACTAAGTGTAGCTCCGAGTGAAGTTCCCCATAAGGGCTTACAAACAGGGGTTCCCACCGCTCAAAACACCCTACAAAATGTCCGGGCAGACTTCTAATACCCAGGGGCATCAAACTGTTTAAATATAGAGAGCACCCAAACCTCGCATAGAGATTCAACCGCCGACCGCAACAACGCAGCAGGGTATAGTGAAGCGCCATCTTAGGCCCACCGCTCACATGCCGCAATACAGTAAGATCCGATCGAAGAACAGAAGCTGCCGACAGACAAGAAAATCCTAATCGGAGATAAGTATACCTCCCGACCACGCATACACCAGTCGCAGCAATCCATAACACGAGCGTTACTCCACGCTCCTGCTCCCAAACACCGGACAACAGTAGGCCCACATACTAAACTGCCGCCATCAGCCCAAACATGAACCTGTAACCGGGTGACCATACAGCTACCATATAGCCTACTAGCAGTGCTGCAAATAGCACAAACTGGGACTCCCTTACATTACAATTCAGGATAACAACATACGTAACACAGACAAGGGCCCAGAATGCAATGAACTATAAAAAGAATTATTAAGAGACACAACTGCAGCAAAACAACCAGTTCTAATATACAGCCACAGGCTGACTTGCTCATACGGCAAAGAGAGTATAAAAACCGGGACTCAGAGCTGCAGCAAACAGCATTATTCAAATAAAATACCTTATTCCATTCTATAAAAACACGCTGCATTAGAATGACGTCTAAACGTTTGCCTAAGGGAGACAAAGCTAACAAATCAACTGTGCAGCCGACTGCTAAACTAAACTCTTTTTTTAAAACAATGGATGCTAAAACAAATATAGCTCCAAGCTCCCCACACAGCTCTGAGAGCACACACGAAGAAGAAGTGGATAACTCTCCAACAGACCTCCTCACTCCTATAACTAAAGCTGATTTAAAATTTCGGCCAACCAAGGAGGACTTTACAACATTTATGACCCAAGTTAGTTTGCTTATAAAAGAAGGTCTTTCTGATGTTAAAAAAGAAATCACTGACTTGGGTAACAGAGTGCATAACTTGGAAAACCATGCAGAAGAAATCTCAGAACCAATTAACCTACATTCTATGCAACTCAAACAGCAAGCAGAGGAGATAAGACAAATGCAGATGCAGATTGAAGATTTAGACAATCGTGGCAGACGCCAAAATCTACGAATTAGAGGAGTAACAGAAAAAATCTTAAGCACTGAACTCCAAAAATACTTACAAGGCCTATTTAACTTCCTTCTTGACAGCGAGGAAGATACAGCCATTTCATTAGACAGAGTACACAGGGCGTTGAAACCTAAGCCCTCACCCAAAGCTCCACCAAGAGACATTATCCTAAGGTGCCATAACTTCAAAGACAAAGAAAAACGACTGAATGCAGCAAGAAAAAAAGCACCAATTTACAAAGACGGAGATACAATACAAATCTTTGCAGATCTCAGCCCGCTAACTCTCACTAGAAGGCGGGATGTCAAGTTCTTAACTGCTCACTTACAAGACCACCAAATCCCATATCGTTGGGGGTTCCCTTTCGCACTCAGAGTAACAAAAGACAACAAGGAAATCACCTACAAAGACCTAGAAGATCTCAACTCCTTTTGCACATAACTGAACATTCCACTACCGAAGCATATACCCCAAACTGCAGATCAAGAGGAAGGTGAACCAACATCTGATCGGTACCCTCCAAAGCTACAGAGACAAAAATGGAACACAGTACCCAAGAAACGTAAAATTGACCCCAACACCTCCAGTCCGACGCTGAACACCCCCACAAACCCACCTTGAGGTCTAACCCCCACTATCTGGAACTTTAACTACCTAACTAACCCCACTTCTACTCCTAGAAGAGACTACGACTTCCCAGCGAGTAGTATATTTTGACTCTTAGATGCAGGTTTATAGACAACCCAATGTTTCAGCATAATGAGACCCAAGAATAATCCCCCTGCACACCCTTTTTCCCCCTAGGGGATTTATACCACTATAGTCAGAATCCCCATAATTAGAGGGAATCCCACCTTAATGTAATTCTAGCACTAGCCCTATTTTGAGGAACGGTAGTGACCCTAGTCTGCTACCACTCTCCCCCCATCCTGTTTTAGATTTAAGTCCGAACCTAGATTTAGACTTGAATTTATATTTAATGTTATTTACTGTAATCTTAATTTTGTTATGTTACATTTCTCAATGCATGTTTTTGTATTTCAGATTCTCTGCAAAATCCGGATCGATACACTGGCTCACACTCTACTCATCTCATGTTCACAGTAAGCACTACAACTCTACAAAGACCTCCTCAGTACACTGCACCTCCAAGAAGCACATAATCTCCCCATATGGTAAGACAAACCTGGAAACCTTAATAGCAGATGCTCACACAAACATTACTCATGATCCCTAGATCTCTCACAATAATATCCCAAAACGCTAAAGGTTTGAATTCACCTACAAAAAGGTCAGTCGCAATACATTGGTTCGCCAAACAAAGAGGCTCCATCATATTCCTACAGGAGACTCATTTCCCCCGAGCAAACGAACCCAAATACTCGAACAAACACTTCCCTCTCAGTTTCTTTAATTCCCACGAAAGGAAAATAAATGGAGTAGGAATCCTCCTCCACTCATCCCTACCCTTTCAATTGTTCCATAACATATCAGACAAAGAAGGGAGGATATTAATCTTAGTAGGCCTACTTTACAATAGACCAATCACTTTAGTTAATGTATACGCTCCCAATACAAATAAGAGCAGATTTTTCAATACTCTCAACCGCATGATACATGAATCACGTAAAGGCACAGTAGTACTGGGTGGAGACCTAAACGTTACCTTAGACCCTCTACTTGACTCTACCTCCTTAAACACAAACAACACATCACGTCCCCCCAATGCTACTTACTCATGCCTTAAACAACTGGGACTCATAGACACTTGGAGACTACAACATCCTACACAACGTGGGTATTCCTTTTACTCACATCCTTGGTCCATGTACTCAAGGTTAGACTATCTATTTCTAGACCAATCTAGCCTATCCCTATTATCCAATACTGACATATTATCAACAGCATGGTCAGATCACTCTATGGTGACCTTGGATTTAAACTGGCCCGACACTCCGCTTTACCCATACACATGGCGACTTGACCCTTACCTCCTACACCACCCACCAACAGCCCAAAAACTCAAGACAGCACTAACAGAATACTTTAACCTAAATGCTAACCTAGAAACTCACCCGATGTTCGTATGGGAAGCACATAAAGCAGTAATACGCGGAGAATGTATAAAACACAAAGCATACATCACAAAACAATACAACACTCAGCTAAACGCTCTTACCAACAGTCTCAATGACCTAGAAACTCGACACAAGCAATCCCCCTCAGACAGAACTCTTCTAACAACGCTGACAGCTACACGAAAGGAACTTAATGCACTACTGTACACTGAAACCCAAAGAAAAATGTTAAACCTGCGAAAGAAATACTACTATGAAGGGAACCGCCCAGGCAAAATCCTTGCTAATACCCTAAAAGATAAGAATACCCTTACACATATTCACAAGCTCAGAACTAAACAAGGAGACTATGTAGTTGACAGCAAGGAGATAGCAGCCCACTTTCGTAGCTTCTACCAGCAAAAACTGCCTCACTCGACCACGTACAAAATATGAAAGCGTACATAACTTCAGCAGATTTAAACAAATTATCACAAACCCAGGCAAACGACCTAGAAGCAGATATAACATTAACAGAAATAGTGAAAGCTATTCGGAGCCTTCCAACAGGCAAGAGTCCAGGACCTGACGGATTAACCAATCAATACTACAAAACACATTGTCCTATTTTAGCCCCACATTTACTAAATCTTTTTAAATCCTTAGACGAAGGCACACAACTCTCTATAGAATCTCTAACAGCCCATATATCTGTAATTCTGAAACCAGAAAAACCACAAGAGGACCCAGGTAGCTATCGGCCTATATCGCTACTAAACACAGATCTTAAGATTTTAGGGAAAATCATAGCGAACCGTATAAACTCCATTCTTAACGATATAGTCCACACAGATCAAGTAGGATTTGTCCCTGGCCGAGAAGCCAGGGATAATACTATCAGAGCCTTAACCCTCATAGAATATGCTAAGAACCCATAAAATAGAATCCGTAATGATAGCCATTGACGCCGAGAAGGCATTCGATCGAACAGATTGGCAGTTCCTTCTAGAAACGCTTAAAAACATTGGATTTGGCCCAAAAATAATTAACAGAATATTTAATCTATATTCCCACCCAAATGCAAAAATAAAAGCTAATGGTATACTGTCAGACACTTTCCCCATACACAATGGCACGCGCCAGGGCTGCCCCCTATCCCCAATCTTATTCATTTTAACGATGGAGGTCCTCACTTCTCATGTTCGTAAAAACCAAAACATTAAAGGAATATTGTTCAACAACCAATCCTATAAAATCGCAGCATTTGCTGATGACTTATTATTCTCAGTTACCTCACCCCTAACAACCATCCCAGAACTCTTAACAGAATTAGACAGATATGGGCGATATTCAAACTTTCTAGTTAACAAACAAAAGTCAGAGATCTTGAATGTTAGTCTATCAGAAGCTAAATTTCAATCATTAGCGAAGATAAGCCCATTAAAATTAAGAAAGGATTCAATAAAATACTTAGGAATTCACCTTGCCCCCAAACAAACAACACTCTTTGATAAAAATTACGTAACTTTATTAAACAATACTCAACAAGACCTTCAGACATGGGCAAGTAAACCTCTCTCATGGTGGGGTCGAATCCAAGCCCTAAAAATGACCACACTCCCTAGGATTACATATATACTACAGACATTACCTATGCACTTACCCCGTTGGTACCTGAACCGTCTTCAAAACAGCCTTAATTCCTTTGTATGGGGGAAAACTAAGCCTAGAGTTAACAGAGATACGATGTATAGGTCAACTACTGATGGAGGGTTAGGGCTACCAAAAATGGAAGAGTACTACCTAGCGGTCACATTACAAAGAATACTTGACTGGCACTGGAAACAGGAATGTAGGGCACGAGTGGCATTAGATTCTCACATACTCAGAGCTCCACTGGTACATGCGTTATGTTGGGTACCTAGCAAATTAAGACCACCCCAATGTAGACACCTAGAAATCCACAAACACTTATTTCAGACCTGGGACCAAATTACATCCTCCAGACCATACATTTCGACTTCCAGATCTCCCCTTTTTCCGATCGTTCTAAACACAGAGATGGTGGGTGGTCTTGACAAAGGATTTCAGAGGCTTTCTGAGTGGGACTATACCATCCCTTTACTAAATTTCACGGAAGCAGGTAAACTACTAGACAGAGACAAATTAACCAACATAGCACAAGGCAAATACAACAATTGGCTAAAATACGCACAATTACATCACTTCGTTCATACCTCCCCATTCAAAGCGGACTTACTAAGAACACCTACCACATTCGAAACATTGTGCCATGGAGGGATTATACCAAGGGGAACACTTTCGCTCTCCCGTAAAATATTAATCAAGAACACTAGAGACTCCCTACCTCCATATTCAGCTAAATGGAACACAGATATAGGTAGTCACATACCAGATGATAACTGGGCCAACATATTTAAATTAATCAAAAAATCCTCAACCTCACCAGTAATATTAGAGCTTAACTACAAGATTATAATGAGGTGGTATTTAACCCCGTCAAAGCTAAGTAGTATTTACCCAAACCTATCAGACAAATGCTGGCGTTGCGGCAAGAGACATGGTAGCCTACTTCACATGTGGTGGCGATGCCCCAAAGTGCGCCCCCTATGGAAGGCGGTAGAGCAACACTTCAGGCAAAGTCTTTCAACTGAATTTATACTAAGCCCACAAATAGCATTACTCAATGATCTCCCCAATTTACCATGTCGCTTGCGACTTTTAATGCTCCAAATAGGCCTTAACAGCGCGAGGAAATTAATAGCCCGTAATTGGAAGAAACATCTAACCATAACTAAAGCAATGTGGCTTGAAGAAGTAGATGAACAATTCACACTAGAACAATACGGTTACCTATGCCGTAACAAAGTAAATACCCTGCTAGATGCCAAATTTCTCTGGCAAGAATCCCTACATACAGCAATTACCTCACATACCCCTAGGAATGCCACTCCTCCCCCCTAGGGAATTATAGTAACTATCACCAAACAGAAAGGATGTAAATCTTCTTCATAAAATGAACAGATCATGCTACACTTCGATAAACATTTAATCCAAGAGCCAGTGACGATCCGGATAAAGACATGCAGACGTAAGTTAATATATTTATTCTATTGAATAGTTTGTTTGTTTATCTGTTTACTTGTTATTTAACCCACATGGACTAACTGATTACAGTTTATAAAGCAACAACGACACTCATGAACATATAGCTCTAATTAGCAATATTTGACACTGTAAAATCATTTCCATGCTGATATTTGTTGTTATGAATATTTAAATTTTCAATAAAAAGAAAATTAAAAAAAAAACAAAAACGGTTTTATTGCATTAATAGCCTGCCAAAGTCTGTCTAACATGTCTATACCTTCAGATAGCATATGTTCAGTGTGTATGGAGGCCAAGGTGGTTCCCCCTTTAAATGTATGTTCAAATTGTGCCATGGCGTCCAAACAAAGTAAGGACAGTACTGTCACATTTAATAAGGTTGCCCAAGATGATTCTTCAAATGAAGGTAGTGGGGATAGTTCATTATCCTCTCCTTCTGTGTCAACACCAGTTTTGCCCGCGCAGGCGACACCTAGTAAATCTAGCGCGCCAATGCTTGTTACTATGCAGCAATTAACTGCAGTAATGGATAATTCTATAGAAAAACTTTTATCCAAACTGCAAGCATTTCCCAGAAAGCGTGATTGCGCAGTTTTAAATACAGAGGATGAGCAAGTGGGCGCTGACGATAATTTATCTGTTATACCCTCACACCAGTCTGAATTGGCAGTGAGGGAGGGTCTGTCTGAGGGAAAAATTTCTGATTCAGGAAAAGTTTCTCAGCAGGCAGAACCTGATATCGTGGCATTTAAATTTAAGCTAGAACATCTCCGCGCCCTGCTTAAGGAGGTGCTAATTACTCTTGATGATTGTGACTCTTTGGTGATTCCAGAGAAATTGTGTAAAATGGACAAATTCCTAGAGGTCCCTGTGCACGCTGATGCCTTTCCGATACCCAAGAGGCTGGCGGACATAGTGACCAAGGAGTGGGAGAAGCCAGGTATACCCTTTGTCCCACCTCCTATATTTAAGAAAATGTTCCCCCTTGTCGACCCCAGAAGGGACGCATGGCAAACAGTCCCTAAGGTTGAGGGGGCAGTTTTTACGTTGGCCAAGCGCACAACTATTCCCATTGAGGACAGTTGTGCTTTCAAAGATTCTATGGATAAAAAATTGGAAGGATTGCTTAAAAAGATATTTGTTCAACAAGGTTTCCTTCTCCAACCAATTTCGTGCATTATTCCTGTCACCACGGCGGCGTCTTTTTGGTTCGAGGAACTAGAAAATTCGCTCCATAAGGAGACTCCATATGAGGAAGTCATGGACAGAATTCACGCACTAAAGTTGGCTAATTCCTTTATTTTAGATGCCGCTTTTCAATGGCTAAATTAGCGGCGAAAAATTCAGGTTTTGCTATAGTGGCGCGCAGAGCGCTTTGGCTAAAATCTTGGTCAGCGGATGTGTCGTCCAAGACAAAACTGCTTAATATTCCTTTCAAGGGTAAGACCCTTTTTGGGCCAGAATTGAAGGAGATTATTTCAGACATCACTGGGGGAAAGGGACATGCCCTCCCACAGGATAGGCCTTTCAAGGCTAAGAACAAATCTAATTTTCGTTCCTTTTGCAATTTCAGGAACGGACCGTCCCTTAACTCTGCAGCCTCTAGACAAGAGGGTAACGCTTCCCAGTCTAAACCAGCATGGAAACCAATGCAAGGCTGGAACAAGGGTAAACAGGCCAAGAAGCCTGCTGCTGCTACCAAGACAGCATGAAGGGGTAGCCCCCGATCCGGGACCGGATCTAGTAGGGGGCAGACTTTCTCTCTTTGCTCAGGCTTGGGCAAGAGATGTTCCGGATCCCTGGGCACTAGAAATAGTCGCTAAGGGGTATCTTCTAGAGTTCAAGGAACTTCCTCCAAGGGGAAGGTTCCACATGTCTCGCTTATCTTCAGACCAGATAAAGAGACAGGCATTCTTACATTGCGTAGGAGATCTATTAAAGATGGGAGTGATACACCCAGTTCCAACGGTGGAACAAGGTCTGGGGTTTTACTCAAACCTGTTTGTAGTTCCCAAAAAAGAGGGAACTTTCAGGCCAATTCTGGATTTAAAAATTCTAAACAAATTTCTCAGAGTTCCATCATTCAAAATGGAAACCATTCAAACGATTTTACCAACAATCCAGGAGGGTCAATACATGACTACCGTGGACTTAAAGGATGCGTACCTACATATTCCTATCCACAAAGATCATCATCAGTTCCTAAGGTTCGCCTTTCTGGACAAACATTACCAGTTCGTGGCTCTTCCGTTCTGTTTAGCCACTGCTCCCAGAATTTTCACAAAGGTGCTAGGGTCCCTATTAGCGGTTCTAAGACCGAGGGGCATTGCGGTGGCACCTTACTTAGACTACATCCTAATCCAAGCGTCGTCCCTTTCCAGACCAAGCTTTTCTCAGGTCTCACGGGTGGAAGGTGAACATAGAAAAAAGTTCCCTGTCCCCGTCCACAAGGGTTCCTTTTCTAGTTTCTGCCCTCAAAAAAGGGCCTTTCTCAAGACTAGCTAGTCTTGAGAAAGGCCCTTTTTTGAGGGCAGAAACGCGTTGACATATTGGTAAGCATTACTTTAATCTTTACTTCATTCTCATATTGGATACACTATGTTGTGGATTTCTTTTTTTACAGGGACACTTTTTAGGATACCATAGGAGCAGCTGACAGGTGCTAGGATCCAATCAGCTACTTCAGCTACCACACTCAGGAATTTGGATCTGTTAAAGTAACTAACATTGGAAGGAATCAATTTCCTCACTTTCACCTTGCTTTTCATCACCCATTTTTTCCATTTCTTAGTTTTGATTGACTTATTTTTGTTCTTCACTAACATTTGTTGATCAACTTTTTGAACACTTTTTTGGATTATATTTTATTTTTTATTTTATATTTTATTTTTTATGTTATTGCATATTGTGTATTTTATTTTTTATGTTATTGCATATTGTGTATTTTATTTAATTATTTCTTAACCTCACTGGATTAAGTAGCTAGCATTTTTATATCCATTTGCACTCACTCACTATTTGATCGTATCTATACAATTATTTTGCTACCCCCCTTTTTTTTGCACTGCAGTTCATTTTTCTATTTTTTGGAACACTATTTTTGAAACACTCATTTTGAACACTATTGTTTGTATTATTGTTTATTAGTTTTTTGCTTGATGCACTTGCTATAGTTGTACTTAGGCTAATTCTGTTTTATTAGTATACACTATTATTCTGGTGTACCACTCACACTGACAACCTGTTATTACCTCTGTTTTTATTGTAATTATCAGCTTTGGCCATTTGAGCCGCTTCTCTCTGTGAGTATATTTATCCCTTGGCCTCTGGCTGGCGCTGTATTCACTTCTTACTACTTGTGCATATTTTTTGGAGGTTGGTTAGGATCTCTGTTTGGATACAGCTTGGGGATTACCTTAGCGCTTGTACACTACCCCCTTTTTCTTCAATCTATTCCTCAGCCTTCCATAGCTCAGTGCATGGAGGTAATAGGTTTAATGGTTGCAGCAATGGACGTGGTTCCTTTTGCTCGAATTCATCTAAGACCATTACAACTGTGCATGCTCAAACAGTGGAATGGGGATTATGCAGACTTGTCTCCTCAGATTCAAGTAGACCAGTTAACCAGAGACTCACTCCGTTGGTGGTTGACTCAAGATCACCTGTCTCAGGGAATGAGTTTCCGCAGACCAGAGTGGGTCATTGTCACGGCCGACGCCAGTCTTTTAGGCTGGGGCGCGGTCTGGGACTCCCTGAAAGCTCAGGGTCTATGGTCTCGGGAAGAGTCTCTTCTCCCGATACACATTCTGGAACTGAGAGCGATATTCAATGCGCTCCTGGCTTGGCCTCAACTAGCGAAGGCCAGATTCATAAGATTTCAGTCGGACAACATGACGACTGTAGCGTACATCAATCATCAGGGGGGAACAAAGAGTTCCTTGGCGATGAGAGAGGTATCCAAGATCATCAAATGGGCGGAGGATCACTCCTGCCATCTATCTGCAATTCACATCCCAGGAGTAGACAACTGGGAGGCGGATTATTTGAGTCGTCAGACTTTCCATCCGGGGGAGTGGGAACTCCACCCGGAGGTCTTTGCCCAGTTAACTCAACTATGGGGCATTCCAGACATGGATCTGATGGCGTCTCGTCAGAACTCCAAGGTTCCTCGCTACGGGTCCAGATACAGGGATCCCAAGGCGACACTAGTGGATGCATTGGTGGCGCCTTGGTCGTTCAACCTAGCTTATGTGTTTCCACCGTTTCCTCTCCTTCCCAGGCTTGTAGCCAGGATCAAATAGGAGAGGGCCTCAGTGATTCTGATAGCTCCTGCGTGGCCACGCAGGACTTGGTATGCAGACCTGGTGAATATGTCATCGGCTCCACCATGGAAGCTACCTTTGAGACAGGATCTTCTAGTACAAGGTCCATTCGAACATCCAAATCTAGTCTCTCTGCAACTGACTGCTTGGAAATGGAACGCTTGATTTTATCTAAGCGTGGGTTTTCAGATTCAGTTATAGATACTCTGGTCCAAGCCAGAAAACCTGTGACTAGGAAAATTTACCATAAGATATGGAAAAAATATATCTGTTGGTGCGAATCCAAGGGATTCTCTTGGAGTAAAATTAAAATTCCTAGGATACTCTCCTTTCTCCAAGAGGGTTTGGATAAAGGGTTGTCAGTGAGTTCTCTAAAAGGACAGATATCTGCTCTGTCTGTTTTGTTGCACAAACGTCTGGCAGCAGTGCCAGATGTACAGGCATTTGTACAGGCCTTAGTCAGAATCAAGCCTGTCTACAGACCCATGACTCCTCCATGGAGTCTAAACTTAGTTCTTTCAGTTCTTCAAGGGGTTCCGTTTGAACCTTTACATTCCATAGATATTAAGTTACTATCTTGGAAAGTTCTGTTTTTGGTTGCTATTTCTTCTGCTAGAAGAGTTTCTGAATTGTCTGCTTTGCAGTGTACTTCACCCTATCTGGTATTCCATACAGATAAGGTTGTTTTGCGTACCAAACCTGGTTTTCTTCCAAAAGTGGTTTCCAACAGGAATATTAACCAGGAAATAGTTGTTCCTTCTCTGTGTCCGAATCCAGTTTCGAAGAAGGAACGTTTGTTACACAATTTAGATGTGGTCCGTGCTTTAAAATTCTATTTAGAAGTAACAAAGGATTTCAGACAGACTTCATCCTTGTTTGTCGTTTATTCTGGTAAGAGGAGAGGGCAGAAAGCTACTGCTACCTCTCTTTCTTTTTGGCTGAAAAGCATCATCCGATTGGCTTATGAGACTGCCGGACGGCAGCCTCCTGAACGAATTACAGCTCACTCTACTAGAGCTGTGGCTTCCACATGGGCCTTCAAGAACAAGGCTTCTGTTGATCAGATCTGTAAGGCAGTGACTTGGTCTTCTCTGCATACTTTTGCCAAATTTTACAAATTCGATACTTATGCTTCTTCGGAGGCTATTTTTGGGAGAAAGGTTTTGCAAGCCGTGGTGCCTTCCGTTTAGGTAACCTGACTTGTTCCCTCCCTTCATCCGTGTCCTAAAGCTTTGGTATTGGTTCCCACAAGTAAGGATGAAGCCGTGGACCGGACACACCAATGTAGGAGAAAACAGAATTTATGCTTACCTGATAAATTTCTTTCTCCTACGGTGTGTCCGGTCCACGGCCCGCCCTGGCTTTTTAGTCAGGTTTAAATTTTTTTATTCCATACACTACAGTCACCACGGCACCCTATGGTTTCTCCTTTTTCTCCTAACCGTCGGTCGAATGACTGGGGGGCGGAGCCAGAGGGGGGACTATATGGACAGCTCTTGCTGTGTGCTCTCTTTGCCATTTCCTGTAGGGGAAGAGAATATCCCACAAGTAAGGATGAAGCTGTTATTTCCCTAGGCCGGTATAATTGAACACTTTTTGACTTTAATTATCGAGTGTATTGGATAGTGTCAGGGGCAATCTATCACATCTCCCAGCAGTTACATAAAAAAAGCATGCCGACGGGGCGGAGCTAACCGTCACAGAGGAAAGCTGCACATTGACAGAGCTCCTCTGCAAAAACTGACAAAAACCACATTAAAACCTCAAATCAACTAGTGTGAACTGAAGAAATTAGCAGATTATTCTGGCAGGACAAGGAATCCGTTGATCTGAGAACAAAATTTGATCCCTACAGCAAAAACGAAACTATCCAGTTCAGACTACCAGGGCTCACCAAGGAAAGTCCCCGGCTGCGGCCCACATCGGATCTGGAGGTAGGAGACAAATAGCATAAAATCATCTCACTAGCTCTGGGAAAATATATGAGCATAATCCAGATAATAACATATAAAAAATAGAGGGGTTATCTTTATAATACAAGTGGAAATAGACTGACCCTGCAGAGAGAGAGAGGCGAGAAAGTCGCCATTTCTTTTACAAAGATATGACGAGTCCACGGATTTCATCCTTGTGGGATTTTAACCTCCTGCTAACAGGAAGTGGCAAAGAGCACCACAGCAGAGCTGTGTGTATATATATATATATATATATATATATATATATAGCCCCGCCCCTCCCCTTCCCCTCCACCCCCAGTCATTCTCTTTGCCTGTGTTATACTAGGAAGACATGGTAAAGTGAGGTGTTAGTTTTAGCTTCTTCAATCAAGAAGTTTTTTATTTTAAATGGTACCGGTGAGTACTATTTTCCTCAGGGGGATATGGAAGAAGATTTCTGCCCTGAGGTTTGATGATCTTAGCATTTGTAACTAAGATCCACGCTGGTTCCCACAAGACTTCTGAAGGTAACCATGAGACATCTTCAGTGTGGAGACCGGTTTCATGCTACAAGCAGCATTAAAGGGACATTATGCACTCATATTTTCCATGCTTAATTCTATTTGTCTACTTAAGTTCAGTTATTGTACTGCTCGTGACTTCTAGAAACCTAAAGGAAAAAGTAGATATTAGTATGTGAACATTGCTAAATTTGTAATACTTACCAAGCCTTGGCCATTTTTCCGAATACGTTTGGCCGCTTCAGGTAGGCGCGCTCCTGTGAGTAATAGTCAAACAGCGCATGCGTGCCATTTTCTGTGATGTCACTTTCTCTTCAGCATGGGATCGCGCTCTGCTGTGCAATCTTCCGCGATCCCATGCTTCTCATTGGTGGTGACGTCAGTTCTATTGTGAGGAGCATAATCAAATGCTCCTCACAAGTTGAACTGTCAGCGGAATAACTTTATGGTAGGATTTGTCAGCTGCAAGAAGAGGACCTTGACTGAGCCGATCGTAAGGATTTTTATGTTGCATCAAGAAGACTTTGCTTGGATTTCTAAAAACTGTGAGTATTAAGTGGACGTTTCTTTTCAACTAAAACTTGTTTGCACGTTATATTGTAAAGAAAAAAGTAAATTGTTAGACTTTTATTACAAGTGACATTTTTTATATAGTGTATTGGATGCCTTTTATGGCCGACATACAACATTGGTGTATATGTATATGAGCTGTTTTATTATAAAATCCCTATACAGAAAATGTAAAAAAAAAAAATCCAATAATTTAATGTTCAAGGAACTTGTTCTGCTTATGTTTGCTACACAATAGGAAACTCTGAGAATGTTTATAACTAAATGAAGGTTGAATATAGATGTATTTTATTCTTTTATTAAAAAAGACAACTCCAGTAATATACATCCGATATTAAATAGAAGCACGATAACACGTCTATGCATTTTTCATCACTGTCATTTTTGTAAAGAATTGTGATAATAGCAGGGTGCTTTCCTGTAAATATTTAGACAGCCATGGCTACCTAACCAAGAATGATCACCTGAATAGTTTTCAAATGTTGCCATGCTGATTTGTCTGTAAATATCTGGCATTACGTTATTTGTTCATCATAATAATACCATTGCCACCAATGTATAAATGCCCTTATGCATTTTTTTCTTGCCTGCTGCCTGCCAAATAATCCAAAATCGTATTATTTGAATAGTGCAATTTACATTCACTAAGACATAATATACACTGATAAAAAAGCAGACAAGATTCATGCCATAGTGAATATAAATTACATTATAAAAATATTGTATACACATAACGATTTTGGAACACTATCTCATTAAATCTGATAAAAATAAATATTATAGGGAAGGAAGAGCTAGTGCTGTAATCCAAAAGCAATATTCAGTGACAAATTTATGTCGAATTATAGGAGCAAGTCATTGTTTTTTTAGAAGGCAGTGAAGGATTCTTCTGTTCAAAATTAATAATACTTAGTAGCCCAAAATAAAAGATGGTTCAGTGGCTTCTCCAATTAGTCAAGATTTTATCTAATGAAAAATGTTCATTATAAATCTGCATATTTGTTCACATACATCTCCTAATATGAAATGACAAAAGAATATGAATGTACTCTTTATATTTTTTTTATGCACCACAACATTTGTACCAGTAGCTCATTGTATGCTTATAAGTTTGAAGCAATATTTCTATATGTTTAGGATTTTAGTATTTTTATATATTTAAAAATAATTTTTTGATGTGGATGTTATTTAAATATGCTTAGGGATGCAACACAAATTATTAGATCTAGTATTTGAAGTAGGAAAATTATATGAGACATGTCTGACTGCCCTGACACAATTGGTTAAACAATTGGTTTAGAATAATTGAAGTCACTGTGCTTTCCATCACCTACATAGCCAAAGCCATTTGTTATAATCTTTTTTTTTTATATCTTCTGTGGTTCTATTGTCCCTTTATGTAGGTAATACCTGTGACAGAAATGTGAAAATATAGGGTGATGGAACGAACAAATTATATTACAGCATATGAGAATATTACAGCATATTACATATGAGATATTACAGCATATTACATATGAGATATTACAGCATATTACATATGAGATATTACAGCATATGAGATATTACAGCATATTACATATGAGATATTACAGCATATTACATATGAGATATTACAGCATATTACATATGAGATATTACAGCATATTACATATGAGATATTACAGCATATGAGATATTACAGCATATTACATATGAGATATTACAGCATATGAGATATTACAGCATATTACATATGAGATATTACAGCATATGAGATATTACAGCATATTACATATGAGATATTACAGCATATTACATATGAGATATTACAGCATATGAGAATATTACAGCATATTACATATGAGATATTACAGCATATGAGATATTACAGCATATGAGATATTACAGCATATTACATATGAGATATTACAGCATATGAGAATATTACAGCATATTACATATGAGATATTACAGCATATTACATATGAGATATTACAGCATATGAGATATTACAGCATATTACATATGAGATATTACAGCATATGAGATATTACAGCATATTACATATGAGATATTACAGCATATTACATATGAGAATATTACAGCATATTACATATGAGATATTACAGCATATGAGATATTACAGCATATTACATATGAGAATATTACAGCATATTACATATGAGATATTACAGCATATTACATATGAGATATTACAGCATATGAGATATTACAGCATATTACATATGAGATATTACAGCATATTACATATGAGATATTACAGCATATTACATATGAGATATTACAGCATATTACATATGAGATATTACAGCATATTACATATGAGATATTACAGCATATTACATATGAGATATTACAGCATATTACATATGAGATATTACAGCATATGAGATATTACAGCATATGAGATATTACAGCATATTACATATGAGATATTACAGCATATGAGATATTACAGCATATGAGATATTACAGCATATTACATATGAGATATTACAGCATATTACATATGAGAATATTACAGCATATTACATATGAGATATTACAGCATATGAGATATTACAGCATATTACATATGAGATATTACAGCATATGAGAATATTACAGCATATTACATATGAGATATTACAGCATATGAGAATATTACAGCATATTACATATGAGATATTACAGCATATTACATATGAGATATTACAGCATATGAGAATATTACAGCATATTACATATGAGATATTACAGCATATGAGATATTACAGCATATTACATATGAGATATTACAGCATATTACATATGAGATATTACAGCATATGAGATATTACAGCATATTACAGCATATGAGATATTACAGCATATTACATATGAGATATTACAGCATATGAGATATTACAGCATATGAGATATTACAGCATATTACATATGAGATATTACAGCATATTACATATGAGATATTACAGCATATGAGATATTACAGCATATTACATATGAGATATTACAGCATATTACATATGAGAATATTACAGCATATTACATATGAGATATTACAGCATATTACATATGAGATATATTACAGCATAGAGATATTACAGCATATTACATATGAGATATTACAGCATATTACATATGAGATATACAGCATATTACATATGAGATATTACAGCATATTACATATGAGATATTACAGCATATTACATATGAGATATTACAGCATATTACATATGAGATATTACAGCATATTACATATGAGATATTACAGCATATTACTATGAGATATTACAGCATATGAGATATTACAGCATATGATATTACAGCATATTACATATGAGATATTACAGCATATGAGATATTACAGCATATGAGATATTACAGCATATTACATATGAGATATTACAGCATATGAGATATTACAGCATATTACATATGAGATATTACAGCATATTACATATGAGATATTACAGCATATTACATATGAGATATTACAGCATATGAGATATTACAGCATATTACATATGAGATATTACAGCATATGAGAATATTACAGCATATTACATATGAGATATTACAGCATATGAGAATATTACAGCATATTACATATGAGATATTACAGTATTCATATGAGATATTACAGCATATGAGATATTACAGCATATGAGATATTACAGCATATGAGATATTACAGCATATGAGATATTACAGCATATTACATATGAGATATTACAGCATATGAGATATTACAGCATATTACATATGAGATATTACAGCATATGAGAATATTACAGCATATTACATATGAGATATTACAGCATATGAGATATTACAGCATATTACCATATGAGATATTACAGCATATTACATATGAGATATTACAGTCCTACTTATGAGATATTACAGCATATGAGATATTACAGCATATGAGATATTACAGCATATTAAAATGAGATATTACAGCATATGAGATATTACAGCATATGAGATATTACAGCATATTACATATGAGAATTACAGCATATTACTATGAGATATTACAGCATATGAGATATTCACTGCATATTACATATGAGATATTACAGCATATTACATATGAGATATTACAGCATATGAGATATTACAGCATATTACATATGAGATATTACAGCATATGAGAATATTACAGCATATTACATATGAGATATTACAGCTATGAGAATATTACAGCATATTACATATGAGATATTACAGCATATGAGAATAATACAGCATATTACATATGAGATATTACAGCATATGAGATATTACAGCATATTACATATGAGATATTACAGCATATGAGATATTACAGCATATTACATATGAGAATATTACAGCATATTACATATGAGATATTACAGCATATGAGATATTACAGCATATGAGATATTACAGCATATTACATATGAGATATTACAGCATATTACATATGAGATATTAAGCATATGAGATATTACAGCATATGAGAATATTACAGCATATTACATATGAGAATATTACAGCATATTACATATGAGAATATTACAGCATATTACATATGAGATATTACAGCATATGAGAATATTACAGCATATTACATATGAGATATTACAGCATATGAGAATATTACAGCATATTACATATGAGATATTACAGCATATGAGATATTACAGCATATTACATATGAGATATTACAGCATATTACATATGAGATATTACAGCATATGAGATATTACAGCATATGAGATATTACAGCATATGAGATATTACAGCATATTACATATGAGATATTACAGCATATGAGATATTACAGCATATGAGATATTACAGCATATTACATATGAGATATTACAGCATATTACATATGAGATATTACAGCATATGAGATATTACAGCATATTACATATGAGATATTACAGCATATTACATATGAGATATTACAGCATATGAGATATTACAGCATATTACATATGAGATATTACAGCATATGAGAATATTACAGCATATTACATATGAGATATTACAGCATATGAGAATATTACAGCATATTACATATGAGATATTACAGCATAAGAGAATATTACAGCATATTACATATGAGATATTACAGCATATTAATATTAGATATTACATATGAGATATTACAGCATATGAGATATTACAGCATATTACATATGAGAATATTACAGCATATTACATATGAGATATTACAGCATATGAGATATTAAAGATATTCACATATGAGATATTACAGCATATACATATGAATATTACAGCATATTACATATGAGATATTACAGCATATGAGATATTACAGCATATTACATATGAGATATTACAGCATATTACATATGATGAGATATTACAGCATATTACATATGAGATATTACAGCATATTACATATGAGATATTACAGCATATTACATATGAGAATATTACAGCATATTACATATGAGATATTACAGCATATGAGATATTACAGCATATTACATATGAGATATTACAGCATATGAGAATATTACAGCATATTACATATGAGATATTACAGCATATGAGAATATTACAGCATATTACATATGAGATATTACAGCATATTACATGAGATATTACAGCATATGGAATATTACAGCATATTACATATGAGTTATTACAGCAATGAGATATTACAGCATATTACATATGAGATATTACAGCATATGAGAATTACAGCATATGAGATATTACAGCTATGAGATATTACGCATATTACATATGAGATATTACAGCATATGAGATATTACAGCATATGAGTATTACAGCATATTACATATGAGATATTACAGCATATTACATATGAGATATTACAGCATATGAGATATTACAGATATTACATATGAGATATTACAGCATATTACTATGAGAATATTACAGCATATTACATATGAGATATTACAGCATATTACATATGAGATATTACAGCATATGGATATTACAGCATATTACATATGAGATATTACAGCATATTACATATGAGATATTACAGCATATTACATATGAGATATTACAGCATATTACATATGAGATATTACAGCATATTACATATGAGATATTACAGCATATTACATATGAGATATTACAGCATATTACATATGAGATATTACAGCATATTACAATTGAGATATTACAGCATATGAGATATTACAGCATATGAGATATTACAGCAATTACATATGAGATATTACAGCATATGAGATATTACAGCATATGAGATATTACAGCATATTACATATGAGATATTACAGCATGATGATATTACAGCATATTACATATGAGATATTACAGCATATTACATATGTGATATTACAGCATATTACATATGAGATATTACAGCATATGAGATATTACAGCATATTACATATGAGATATTACAGCATATGAGAATATTACAGCATATTACATATGAGATATTACAGCATATGAGAATATTACAGAATATTACATATGAGATATTACAGCATATTACATATGAGATATTACAGCATATGAGATATTACAGCATATGAGATATTACAGCATATGAGATATTACAGCATATTACTATGAGATATTACAGCATGAGATATTACAGCATATTACATATGAGATATTACAGCATATGAGAATATTACAGCATATTACATATGAGATATTACAGCATATGAGATATTACAGCATATTACATATGAGATATTACAGCATATTACATATGAGATATTACAGCATATGAGATATTACAGCATATGAGATATTACAGCATATGAGATATTACAGCATATGAGATATTACAGCATATTACATATGAGATATTACAGCATATGAGATATTACAGCATATGAGATATTACAGCATATTACATATGAGATATTACAGCATATTACATATGAGATATTACAGCATATGAGATATTACAGCATATTACATATGAGATATTACAGCATATTACATATGAGATATTACAGCATATGAGATATTACAGCATATTACATATGAGATATTACAGCATATGAGAATATTACAGCATATTACATATGAGATATTACAGCATATGAGAATATTACAGCATATTACATATGAGATATTACAGCATATGAGAATATTACAGCATATTACATATGAGATATTACAGCATATGAGATATTACAGCATATTACATATGAGATATTACAGCATATGAGATATTACAGCATATTACATATGAGATATTACAGCATATTACATATGAGATATTACAGCATATGAGATTTAAGCATATGAGATATTACAGCATATTACATATGAGATATTACAGCATATTACATATGATATTACAGCATATGAGATATTACAGCATATGAGAATATTACAGCATATTACATATGAGATATTACAGCATATTACATATGAGAATATTACAGCATATTACATATGAGATATTACAGCATATGAGAATATTACAGCATATTACATATGAGATATTACAGCATATGAGAATATTACAGCATATTACATATGAGATATTACAGCATATGAGATATTACAGCATATTACATATGAGATATTACAGCATATTACATATGAGATATTACAGCATATGAGATATTACAGCATATGAGATATTACAGCATATGAGATATTACAGCATATTACATATGAGATATTACAGCATATGAGATATTACAGCATATGAGATATTACAGCATTTACATATGAGATATTACAGCATATTACTATGAGATATTACAGCATATGAGATATTACAGCATATTACATATGAGATATTACAGCATATTAATATGTGATATTACAGCATATGAGATATTACAGCATTTACATATGAGATATTACAGCATATGAGAATATTACAGCATATTACATATGAGATATTACAGCATATGAGAATATTACAGATATTACATATGAGATATTACAGCATATGAGAATATTACAGCATATTACATATGAGATATTACAGCATATTACATATGAGATATTACAGCATATGAGATATTACAGCATATTACATATGAGATATTACAGCATATTACATATGAGAATATTACAGCATATTACATATGAGATATTACAGCATATGAGATATACAGCATATTACATATGAGAATATTACAGCATATTACATATGAGATATTACAGCATATTACATATGAGATTTACAGCATATGAGATATTACAGCATATTACATATGAGATATTACAGCATATTACATATGAGATATTACAGCATATTACATATGAGATATTACAGCATATTACATATGAGATATTACAGCATATTACATATGAGATATTACAGCATATTACATATGAGATATTACAGCATATTACATATGAGATATTACAGCATATGAGATATTACAGCATATGAGATATTACAGCATATTACATATGAGATATTACAGCATATGAGATATTACAGCATATGAGATATTACAGCATATTACATATGAGATATTACAGCATATTACATATGAGAATATTACAGCATATTACATATGAGATATTACAGCATATGAGATATTACAGCATATTACATATGAGAATATTACAGCATATTACATATGAGATATTACAGCATATTACATATGAGATATTACAGCATATGAGATATTACAGCATATTACATATGAGATATTACAGCATATTACATATGAGATATTACAGCATATTACATATGAGATATTAACAGCAATTACATATGAGATATTACAGCATATTACATATGAGATATTACAGCATATTACATATGAGATATTTACAGCATATTACATATGAGATATTACAGCATATGAGATATTACAGCATATGAGATATTACAGCATATTACATATGAGATATTACAGATATGAGATATTACAGCATATGAGATATTACAGCATATTACATATGAGATATTACAGCATATGAGATATTACAGCATATTACATATGAGATATTACAGCATATTACATATGAGATATTACAGCATATTACATATGAGATATTACAGCATATGAGATATTACAGCATATTACATATGAGATATTACAGCATATGAGAATATTACAGCATATTACATATGAGATATTACAGCATATGAGAATATTACAGCATATTACATATGAGATATTACAGCATATTACATATGAGATATTACAGCATATTATAGTTACAGCATATGAGATATTACAGATATTACATATGAGATATTACAGCATATGAGATATTACAGCATATTACATATGAGATATTACAGCATATGAGAATATTACAGCATATTACATATGAGATATTACAGCATATGAGATATTACAGCATATTACATATGAGATATTACAGCATATTACATATGAGATATTACAGCATATGAGATATTACAGCATATGAGATATTACAGCATATGAGATATTACAGCATATTACATATGAGATATTACAGCATATGAGATATTACAGCATATGAGATATTACAGCATATTACATATGAGATATTACAGCATATTACATATGAGATATTACAGCATATGAGATATTACAGCATATTACATATGAGATATTACAGCATATTACATATGAGATATTACAGCATATGAGATATTACAGCATATTACATATGAGATATTACAGCATATGAGAATATTACAGCATATTACATATGAGATATTACAGCATATGAGAATATTACAGCATATTACATATGAGATATTACAGCATATGTAATATTACAGCATATTACATATGAGATATTACAGCATATGAGATATTACAGCATATTACATATGAGATATTACAGCATATGAGATATTACAGCATATTACATATGAGATATTACAGCATATTACATATGAGATATTACAGCATATGAGATATTACAGCATATGAGATATTACAGCATATTACATATGAGATATTACAGCATATTACATATGAGATATTACAGCATATGAGATATTACAGCATATGAGAATATTACAGCATATTACATATGAGAATATTACAGCATATTACATATGAGAATATTACAGCATATTACATATGAGATATTACAGCATATGAGAATATTACAGCATATTACATATGAGATATTACAGCATATGAGAATATTACAGCATATTACATATGAGATATTACAGCATATGAGATATTACAGCATATTACATATGAGATATTACAGCATATTACATATGAGATATTACAGCATATGAGATATTACAGCATATGAGATATTAGCATATGAGATTTACAGCATATTACATATGAGATATTACAGCATATGAGATATTACAGCATATGAGATATTACGCATATTACATATGAGATATTACAGCATATTACATATGAGATATTACAGCATAGGAGATATTACAGCATATTACATATGAGATATTACGCATATTACATATGAGATATTACAGCATATGAGATATTACAGCATATTACATATGAGATATTACAGCATATGAGAATATACAGCATATTACATATGAGATATTACAGCATATGAGAATATTACAGCATATTACATATGAGATATTACAGCATATGAGAATATTACAGCATATTACATATGAGATATTACAGCATATGAGGATTTACAGCATATTACATATGAGATATTACAGCATATGAGATATTACAGCATATTACATATGAGATATACAGCATATTACATATGAGATATTAACAGCATATGAGATATTACAGCATATGAGATATTACAGCATATTACATATGAGATATTACAGCATATTACATAGAGATATTACAGCATATTACATATGAGATATTACAGCATATGAGATATTACAGCATATGAGAATATTACAGCATATTACATATGAGATATTACAGCATATGAGAATATTACAGCATATTACATATGAGATATTACAGCATATGAGAATATTACAGCATAATACTAGAGATATTACAGCATATGAGAATATTACAGCATATTACATATGAGATATTACAGCATATGAGATATTACAGCATATTCATATGAGAATATTACAGCATATTACATATGAGATATTACAGCATATGAGATATTACAGCATTACATATGAGAATATTACAGCATATGATATATTACAGCATATTACATATGAGAATATTACAGCATAATTACATATGAGATATTACAGCATATGAGAATATTACAGCATTTACATATGAGATATTACAGCATATGAGATATTACAGCATATTACATATGAGAATATTACAGCATATTACATATGAGATATTACAGCATATGAGATATTACAGCATATTACATAATGAGATATTACATCATATGAGATATTACAGCATATTACATATGATAATTACAGCATATGAGATATTCAGCATATTACATATGAGATATTACAGCATATGAGATATTACAGCATATTACATATGAGATATTACAGCATATTACATATGAGATATTACAGCATATAGAATTTTACAGCATATTACATATGAGATATTACAGCATATTACATATAGATATTACAGCAATATTACATATGAGATATTACAGCATATTACATATGAGATATTACAGCATATAGAATATTACAGCATTACATATGAGATTTACAGCATATTACATTATGAGATATTACAGCATATAATATTACAGCATATACATATGAGATATTACAGCATATTACATATGAGATATTACAGCATATGAGAATATTACAGCATATTACATATGAGATATTACAGCATATTACATATGAGATATTACAGCATATAGATATTACAGATATTACATATGAGATATACAGCAAAATATGAGATATTACAGCATATTACATATGAGATATTACAGCATATGAGAATATTACAGCATATTACATATGAGATATTACAGCATATGAGATATTACAGCATATTACATATGAGATATTACAGCATATTACATATGAGATATTACAGCATATTACATATGAGATATTACAGCATATGAGATATTACAGCATATGAGATATTACAGCATATTACATATGAGATATTACAGCATATTACATATGAGATATTACAGCATATTACATATGAGATATTACAGCATATGAGAATATTACAGCATATTACATATATATTACAGCATATTACATATGAGATATTACAGCAATTACATATGAGATATTACAGCATATTACATATGAGATATTACAGCATATTACATATGAGATATTACAGCATATTACATATGAGATATTACAGCATATGAGAAATACAGCATATACATATGAGATATTACAGCATATGAGAATATTACAGCATATTACATATGAGATATTACAGCATATGAGAATATTACAGCATATTACATATGAGATATTACAGCATATGAGAATATTACAGATATTACATATGAGATATTACAGCATATGAGAATATTACAGCATATTACATATGAGTATTACAGCATATGAGATATTACAGCATATTACATATGAGATATACAGCATATTACATATGAGATATTACAGCATATGAGATATTACAGCATATGAGAATATTACAGCATATTACATATGAGATATTACAGCATATTACATATGAGATATTACAGCATATTACATATGAGATATTACAGCATATTACATATGAGATATACAGCATATGAGATATTACAGCATATTACATATGAGATATTACAGCATATGAGATATTACAGCATATTACATATGAGATATTACAGCATATGAGATATTACAGCATATTACATATGAGATATTACAGCATATTACATATGAGATATTACAGCATATTACATATGAGATATTACGCATATTACATATGAGATATTACAGCATATGAGAATATTACAGCATATACATATGAGATATTACAGCATATGAGATATTACAGCATATTACATAGAGATATTACAGCATATTACATATGAGATATTACAGCATATGAGATATTACAGCATAATTACATATGAGATATTACAGCATATGAGATATTACAGCATATTACATATGAGATATTACAGCATATGAGATATTATTACAGCATATTACATATGAGATATTACAGATATGAGAATATTACAGCATATTACATATGAGATATTACAGCATATGAGATATTACAGCATATTACATATGAGATATTACAGCATATGAGATATTACAGCATATGAGATATTACAGCATATTACATATGAAATTACAGCATATTACATATGAGATATTACAGCATATGAGATATTACAGTATATGAGAATATTACAGCATATTACATATGAGATATTACAGCATATGAGATATTACAGCATATACATATGAGATATTACAGCATATTACATATGAGATATTACAGCATATTACATATGAGATATTACAGCATATTACATATGAGATATTACAGCATATGAGATATTACAGCATATTACATATGAGATATTACAGCATATGAATATTACAGCATATTACATATGAGATATTACAGCATATTACATATGAGATATTACAGCATATGAGATATTACAGCATATTACATATGAGATATTACAGCATATTACATATGAGATATTACAGCATATGAGATATTACAGCATATGAGATATTACAGCAATTACATATGAGATATTACAGCATATTACATATGAGATATTACAGCATATGAGATATTACAGCATATTACATAGAGATATTACAGCATATGAGTATTACAGCATATTACATATGAGATATTACAGCATATTACATATGAGATATTACAGCATATGAGAATATTACAGCATATTACATATGAGATATTACAGCATATGAGAATATTACAGCATATACATATGAGATATTACAGCATATGAGAATATTACAGCATATTACATATGAGATATTACAGCATATTACATATGAGATATTACAGCATATGAATATTACAGCATATTACATATGAGATATTACAGCATATGAGATATTACAGCATATTACAGCATATGAGATATTACAGCATATTACATATGAGATATTACAGCATATTACATATGAGATATTACAGCATATTACATATGAGATATTACAGCATATGAGAATATTACAGCATATTACATATGAGATATTACAGCATATTACATATGAGATATTACAGCATATTACATATGAGATATTACAGCATATGAGATATTACAGCATATTACATATGAGAATATTACAGCATATTACATATGAGATATTACAGCATATGAGATATTACAGCATATTACATATGAGAATATTACAGCATATGAGATATTACAGCATATTACATATGAGAATATTACAGCATATTACATATGAGATATTACAGCATATGAGAATATTACAGCATATTACATATGAGATATTACAGCATATGAGATATTACAGCATATTACATATGAGAATATTACAGCATATTACATATGAGATATTACAGCATATGAGATATTACAGCATATGAGATATTACAGCATATGAGATATTACAGCATATTACATATGAGATATTACAGCATATGAGATATTACAGCATATTACATATGAGATATTACAGCATATGAGAA
Source organism: Bombina bombina (assembly GCF_027579735.1). NCBI lineage: Eukaryota > Metazoa > Chordata > Amphibia > Anura > Bombinatoridae > Bombina > Bombina bombina. Next base: position 11,481,109 of record NC_069502.1, on the reverse strand, counting down.
TATTACAGCATATTACATATGAGATATTACAGCATATTACATATGAGATATTACAGCATATGAGAATTTTACAGCATATTACATATGAGATATTACAGCATATTACATATGAGATATTACAGCATATTACATATGAGATATTACAGCATATTACATATGAGATATTACAGCATATGAGAATATTACAGCATATTACATATGAGATATTACAGCATATTACATATGAGATATTACAGCATATGAGAATATTACAGCATATTACATATGAGATATTACAGCATATTACATATGAGATATTACAGCATATGAGAATATTACAGCATATTACATATGAGATATTACAGCATATTACATATGAGATATTACAGCATATGAGATATTACAGCATATTACATATGAGATATTACAGCATATGAGATATTACAGCATATTACATATGAGATATTACAGCATATGAGAATATTACAGCATATTACATATGAGATATTACAGCATATGAGATATTACAGCATATTACATATGAGATATTACAGCATATTACATATGAGATATTACAGCATATTACATATGAGATATTACAGCATATGAGATATTACAGCATATTACAGCATATGAGATATTACAGCATATTACATATGAGATATTACGCATATTACATATGAGATATTACAGCATATTACATATGAGATATTACAGCATATGAGAATATTACAGCATATTACATATGAGATATTACAGCATATTACATATGAGATATTACAGCATATTACATATGAGATATTACAGCATATTAATATGAGATATTACAGCATATTACATATGAGATATTACAGCATATTTACATATGAGATATTACATCATATGAGATATTACAGCATATTACATATGAGATATTACAGCATATGAGAATATTACAGCATATTACATATGAGATATTACAGCATATGAGAATATTACAGCATATTACATATGAGATATTACAGCATATGAGAATATTACAGCATATTACATATGAGATATACAGCATATGAGAATATTACAGCATATTACATATGAGATATTACAGCATATGAGAATATTACAGCATATTACTATGAGATATTACAGCATATTACATATGAGATATTACAGCATATGAGATATTACAGCATATGAGAATATTACAGCATATTACATATGAGATATTACAGCATATTACATATGAGATATTACAGCATATTACATATGAGATATTACAGCATATTACATATGAGATATACAGCATATGAGATTTACAGCATATTACATATGAGATATTACAGCATATGAGAATATTACAGCATATTACATATGAGATATTACAGCATATGAGATATTACAGCATATTACATATGAGATATTACAGCATATTACATATGAGATATTACAGCATATACATATGAGATATTACAGCATATTACATATGAGATATTACAGCATATGAGAATATTACAGCATATTACATATGAGATATTACAGCATATGAGTATTACAGCATATTACATATGAGATATTACAGCATATTACATATGAGATATTACAGCATATGAGATATTACAGCATATTACATATGAGATATTACAGCATATGAGATATTACAGCATATTACATATGAGATATTACAGCATATGAGATATTACAGCATATTACATATGAGATATTACAGCATATGAGAATATTACAGCATATTACATATGAGATATTACAGCATATGAGATATTACAGCATATTACATATGAGATATTACAGCATATGAGATATTACAGCATATGAGATATTACAGCATATTACATATGAGATATTACAGCATATTACATATGAGATATTACAGCATATGAGATATTACAGTATATGAGAATATTACAGCATATTACATATGAGATATTACAGCATATGAGATATTACAGCATATTACATATGAGATATTACAGCATATTACATATGAGATATTACAGCATATTACATATGAGATATTACAGCATATTACATATGAGATATTACAGCATATGAGATATTACAGCATATTACATATGAGATATTACAGCATATGAGATATTACAGCATATTACATATGAGATATTACAGCATATTACATATGAGATATTACAGCATATGAGATATTACAGCATATTACATATGAGATATTACAGCATATTACATATGAGATATTACAGCATATGAGATATTACAGCATATTAGATATTACAGCATATTTATGAGATATTACAGCATATTACATATGAGATATTACAGCATATGAGATATTACAGCATATTACATATGAGATATTACAGCATATGAGATATTACAGCATATTACATATGAGATATTACAGCATATTACATATGAGATATTACAGCATATGAGAATATTACAGCATATTACATATGAGATATTACAGCATATGTGAATATTACAGCATATTACATATGAGATATTACAGCATATGAGAATATTACAGCATATTACATATGAGATATTACAGCATATTACATATGAGATATTACAGCATATGAGATATTACAGCATATTACATATGAGATATTACAGCATATGAGATATTACAGCATATTACAGCATATGAGATATTACAGCATATTACATATGAGATATACAGCATATTACATATGAGATATTACAGCATATTACATATGAGATATTACAGCATATGAGAATATTACAGCATATTACATATGAGATATTACAGCATATTACATATGAGATATTACAGCATATTACATATGAGATATTACAGCATATGAGATATTACAGCATATTACATATGAGATATTACAGCATATTACATATGAGATATTAAGCATATGAGATATTACAGCATATGAGATATTACAGCATATTACATATGAGATATTACAGCATATTACATATGAGATATTACAGCATATGAGATATTACAGCATATTACATATGAGATATTACAGCATATGAGTATTACAGCATATTACATATGAGATATTACAGCATATTACATATGAGATATTACAGCATATGGAATATTACAGCATATTACATATGAGATATTACAGCATATGAGATATTACAGCATATACATATGAGTATTTACAGCATATGAGAATATTACAGCATATTACATATGAGATATTACAGCATATTACATATGAGATATTACAGCATATGAGATATTACAGCATATTACATATGAGATATTACAGCATATGAGATATTACAGCATATGAGATATTACAGCATATTACATATGAGATATTACAGCATATTACATATGAGATATTACAGCATATTACATATGAGATATTACAGCATATGAGAATATTACAGCATATTACATATGAGATATTACAGCATATTCATATGAGATATTACAGCATATTACATATGAGATATTACAGCAATATTACATATGAGATATTACAGCATATTACATATGAGATATTACAGCATATGAGATATTACAGCATATTACATATGAGATATTACAGCATATGAGAATATTACAGCATATTACATATGAGATATTACAGCATATGAGAATATTACAGCATATTACATATGAGATATTACAGCATATGAGAATATTACAGCATATTACATATGAGATATTACAGCATATGAGAATATTACAGCATATTACATATGAGATATTACAGCATATGAGAATATTACAGCATATTACATATGAGATATTACAGCATTACATATGAGATATTACAGCATATGAGATATTACAGCATATGAGAATATTACAGCATATTACATATGAGATATTACAGCATATTACATATGAGATATTACAGCATATTACATATGAGATATTACAGCATATTACATATGAGATATTACAGCATATGTGATATTACAGCATATTACATATGAGATATTACAGCATATGAGAATATTACAGCATATTACATATGAGATATTACAGCATATGAGATATTACAGCATATTACATATGAGATATTACAGCATATTACATATGAGATATTACAGCATATTACATATGAGATATTACAGCATATTACATATGAGATATTACAGCATATGAGAATATTACAGCATATTACATATGAGATATTACAGCATATGAGATATTACAGCATATTACATATGAGATATTACAGCATATTACATATGAGATATTACAGCATATGAGATATTACAGCATATTACATATGAGATATTACAGCATATGAGATATTACAGCATATTACATATGAGATATTACAGCATATGAGATATTACAGCATATTACATATGAGATATTACAGCATATGAGAATATTACAGCATATTACATATGAGATATTACAGCATATGAGATATTACAGCATATTACATATGAGATATTACAGCATATGAGATATTACAGCATATGAGATATTACAGCATATTACATATGAGATATTACAGCATATTACATATGAGATATTACAGCATATGAGATATTACAGCATATGAGAATATTACAGCATATTACATATGAGATATTACAGCATATGAGATATTACAGCATATTACATATGAGATATTACAGCATATTACATATGAGATATTACAGCATATTACATATGAGATATTACAGCATATTACATATGAGATATTACAGCATATGAGATATTACAGCATATTACATATGAGATATTACAGCATATGAGATATTACAGCATATTACATATGAGATATTACAGCATATTACATATGAGATATTACAGCATATGAGATATTACAGCATATTACATATGAGATATTACAGCATATTACATATGAGATATTACAGCATATGAGATATTACAGCATATGAGATATTACAGCATATGAGATATTACAGCATATTACATATGAGATATTACAGCATATGAGATATTACAGCATATTACATATGAGATATTACAGCATATGAGATATTACAGCATATTACATATGAGATATTACAGCATATTACATATGAGATATTACAGCATATGAGAATATTACAGCATATTACATATGAGATATTACAGCATATGAGAATATTACAGCATATTACATATGAGATATTACAGCATATTACATATGAGATATTACAGCATATTACATATGAGATATTACAGCATATGAGATATTACAGCATATGAGATATTACAGCATATTACATATGAGATATTACAGCATATGAGATATTACAGCATATGAGATATTACAGCATATTACATATGAGATATTACAGCATATGAGATATTACAGCATATTACATATGAGATATTACAGCATATTACATATGAGATATTACAGCATATTACATATGAGATATTACAGCATATGAGATATTAAGCATATTACATATGAGATATTACAGCATATGAGAATATTACAGCATATTACATATGAGATATTACAGCATATGAGAATATTACAGCATATTACATATGAGATATTACAGCATATTACATATGAGATATTACAGCATATGAGATATTACAGCATATGAGATATTACAGCATATTACATATGAGATATTACAGCATATGAGATATTACAGCATATTACATATGAGATATTACAGCATATGAGAATATTACAGCATATTACATATGAGATATTACAGCATATGAGATATTACAGCATATTACATATGAGATATTACAGCATATTACATATGAGATATTACAGCATATGAGATATTACAGCATATGAGATATTACAGCATATTACCGCATATGAGATATTACAGCATATCTAACAATATGAGTATTACAGATAATACATATATGAGATATTACCAGCATATCTACATATGAGAATATTACAGCATATATGAGAATATTACAGATATTCGCATATGAGATATACCGCATATTACCAGTATGAGATATTACAGCATATTTACATATGAGATATTACAGCATATTACATATGACGATATTACAGCAATACAATGAGATATACCAGCATAATACATATGAAGATACTTACAGGCATATGAGAATATTACAGCATGATTACATATGAGATATTCACAGCATCTGAGAATATTACAGCATATTACATATGAGAATATTAACAGCATATGAGAATATTACAGCATATTACAATATGAGGAAATTACAGCATATTACTAATATGCAGCATCATTACAGCATATGAAGATATCACAGCATATGAGAATATTACAGCATATTACATAATGAGATATTACAGCATATTACATTATACGATATTACAGCATATTACATATGAGATATTACAGCATATTACATATGAGATATCTACAGGCATATGAGATATTACAGCATACATGATGAGAAATTACAGCATATTACATATGAGATATTACAGCATATTACATATGAGATATTACAGCATATGAGATATTACAGCATATGAGAATATTACAGCATATTACATATGAGAATATTACAGCATATTACATATGAGAATATTACAGCATATTACATATGAGATATTACAGCATATGAGAATATTACAGCATATTACATATGAGATATTACAGCATATGAGAATATTACAGCATATTACATATGAGATATTACAGCATATGAGATATTACAGCATATTACATATGAGATATTACAGCATATTACATATGAGATATTACAGCATATGAGATATTACAGCATATGAGATATTACAGCATATGAGATATTACAGCATATTACATATGAGATATTACAGCATATGAGATATTACAGCATATGAGATATTACAGCATATTACATATGAGATATTACAGCATATTACATATGAGATATTACAGCATATGAGATATTACAGCATATTACATATGAGATATTACAGCATATTGAGATATTACCAGCATATTACCTTATGAAATACAGATATTACATATGAGATATTACCGCATATGAGATATTACAGCATATTACATATGAGATATTACAGCATATGAGAATATTACAGCATATTACATATGAGTATTACATCATATGAGAATATTACAGCATATTACATATGAGATATTACAGCATATTACATATGAGATATTACAGCATATGAGATATTACAGCATATTACATATGAGATATTACAGCATATGAGATATTACAGCATATTACAGCATATGAGATATTACAGCATATTACATATGAGATATTACAGCATATTACATATGAGATATTACAGCATATTACATATGAGATATTACAGCATAATGAGATATTACAGCATATTACATATGAGATATTACAGCATATTACATATGAGATATTACAGCATATTACATATGAGATATTACAGCATATGAGATATTACAGCATATTACATATGAGATATTACAGCATATTACATATGAGGATATTACAGCTATGAGATATTACAGCATATGAGATATTACAGCATATTACATATGAGATATTACAGCATATTACATATGAGATATTACAGCATATGAGATATTACAGCATATTACATATGAGATATTACAGCATATGAGATATTACAGCATATTACATATGAGATATTACAGCATATTACATATGAGTTATGAGATATTACAGCATATTACTATGAGATATTACAACAATGAGATATTACAGCATATTACATATGAATATTACAGCATATTACTTATGAGATATTACAGCATATGAGATATTACAGCATTAAGAGATTATTACAGCATAAGAGATATTACAGCATATTACATATGAGATATTAACAGCATAAGAGATATTACTGCATAGAGATATAACAGCATATTACATTATGAGATGATTACAGCATATTACATATGAGATATTACAGCATATAGATATTACAGCCATATTACATATGAGATATTACAGCAATATTACATATGAGATATTACAGCATATGAGATATTACAGCATATTACATATGAATAATACAGCATATGATATTACAGCATATGACTATGAGATATTACAGCATTATGAGATATTACAGCATATTACATATGAGATATACAGCATATGAGAATATTACAGCATTTAATTGAGATATTACAGCATATGAGATATTACTGCATATTACATAGGAGATATTACAGCATATGAGATTATTACAGATATTAGCATATAAGATATTACAGCATATGAGATATTACAGCATATTACATATGAGATATTACAGCATATAGATATTACAGTATATGAGGATATTACAGCATATTACATATGAGATATTTACAGCATATGAGATATTACAGCATATTACATATGAGATATTACAGCATATTACATATGAGATATTACAGCATATTACATATGAGATAGTACAGCATATGAGATATTACAGCATATTACGATATGAGATTAATGAACAGCATATTACATATGAGATATTACAGCATATTACATATGAGATATTACAGCATATTACATATGAGATATTAACAGCATATGAGAATATTACAGCATATTTACATATGAGATATTACAGCATCTAACATATGAGATATTACAGCATATTACATATGAGATATTACAGCATATAATATGAGATATTACAGCATATTACATATGAGATATTACAGCATATGAGATATTAAGATATTACAGTATGAGATATCTACAGCATATTACGATATGAGATATTCAGCATATGAGAATATTACAGCATATTACATATGAGATATTACAGCATATGAGATATTACAGCATATTACATATGAGATATTACAGCATAGAGAATATTACAGGCATATTACATATGAGATATTACAGCATATGAGAATATTACAGCATATTACATATGAGATATTACAGCATATGGAGATATTACAGGCATATGAGATATTACAGCATATTACATATGAGATATTACAGCATATGAGATATTACAGCATATGAGAATATTACAGCATATCACATATGAGATATTACAGCCATAATACATATGAGATATTACAGCATATTACACATATGAGATATTACAGCATATTAATGAGATATTACAGCAAAATGAGATATTACAGCATATTACATATGAGATATGAGATTACACATATGAGATATTACACATATTACATTGAGGATATTACAGCATATTACATATGAGATATTACAGCATTATTACATATGAGATATATACAAGCATATTACTTTGGAGATATTACAGCATATGAGATATTTACAAGCATATTACATAGGAGATATTACAGCATATGAGAATATTACAGATATTACATATGAGATATTACAGCATATGAGAATATTACAGCATATTACATATGAGATATTACAGCATATGAGATATTACAGCATATTACATATGAGATATTACAGCATATTACATATGAGATATTACAGCATATTACATATGAGATATTACAGCATATGAGATATTACAGCATATTACAGCATATGAGATATTACAGCATATTACATATGAGATATTACAGCATATTACATATGAGATATTACAGCATATTACATATGAGATATTACAGCATATGAGAATATTACAGCATATTACATATGAGATATTACAGCATATTACATATGAGATATTACAGCATATTACATATGAGATATTACAGCATATTACATATGAGATATTACAGCATATTACATATGAGATATTACAGCATATTACATATGAGATATTACAGCATATGAGATATTACAGCATATTACATATGAGATATTACAGCATATGAGAATATTACAGCATATTACATATGAGATATTACAGCATATGAGAATATTACAGCATATTACATATGAGATATTACAGCATATGAGAATATTACAGCATATTACATATGAGATATTACAGCATATGAGAATATTACAGCATATTACATATGAGATATTACAGCATATTACATATGAGATATTACAGCATATGAGATATTACAGCATATGAGAATATTACAGCATATTACATATGAGATATTACAGCATATTACATATGAGATATTACAGCATATTACATATGAGATATTACAGCATATTACATATGAGATATTACAGCATATGAGATATTACAGCATATTACATATGAGATATTACAGCATATGAGAATATTACAGCATATTACATATGAGATATTACAGCATATGAGATATTACAGCATATTACATATGAGATATTACAGCATATTACATATGAGATATTACAGCATATTACATATGAGATATTACAGCATATTACATATGAGATATTACAGCATATGAGAATATTACAGCATATTACATATGAGATATTACAGCATATGAGATATTACAGCATATTACATATGAGATATTACAGCATATTACATATGAGATATTACAGCATATGAGATATTACAGCATATTACATATGAGATATTACAGCATATGAGATATTACAGCATATTACATATGAGATATTACAGCATATGAGATATTACAGCATATTACATATGAGATATTACAGCATATGAGATATTACAGCATATTACATATGAGATATTACAGCATATGAGAATATTACAGCATATTACATATGAGATATTACAGCATATGAGATATTACAGAATATGAGATATTACAGCATATTACATATGAGATATTACAGCATATTACATATGAGATATTACAGCATATTACATATGAGATATTACAGCATATGAGAATATTACAGCATATTACATATGAGATATTACAGCATATGAGATATTACAGCATATTACATATGAGATATTACAGCATATTACATATGAGATATTACAGCATATTACATATGAGATATTACAGCATATTACATATGAGATATTACAGCATATGAGATATTACAGCATATTACATATGAGATATTACAGCATATGAGATATTACAGCATATTACATATGAGATATTACAGCATATTACATATGAGATATTACAGCATATGAGATATTACAGCATATTACATATGAGATATTACAGCATATTACATATGAGATATTACAGCATATGAGATATTACAGCATATGAGATATTACAGCATATTACATATGAGATATTACAGCATATTACATATGAGATATTACAGCATATGAGATATTACAGCATATTACATATGAGATATTACAGCATATGAGATATTACAGCATATTACATATGAGATATTACAGCATATTACATATGAGATATTACAGCATATGAGAATATTACAGCATATTACATATGAGATATTACAGCATATGAGAATATTACAGCATATTACATATGAGATATTACAGCATATGAGAATATTACAGCATATTACATATGAGATATTACAGCATATTACATATGAGATATTACAGCATATGAGATATTACAGCATATTACATATGAGATATTACAGCATATGAGATATTACAGCATATTACAGCATATGAGATATTACAGCATATTACATATGAGATATTACAGCATATTACATATGAGATATTACAGCATATTACATATGAGATATTACAGCATATGAGAATATTACAGCATATTACATATGAGATATTACAGCATATTACATATGAGATATTACAGCATATTACATATGAGATATTACAGCATATGAGATATTACAGCATATTACATATGAGATATTACAGCATATTACATATGAGATATTACAGCATATGAGATATTACAGCATATGAGATATTACAGCATATTACATATGAGATATTACAGCATATTACATATGAGATATTACAGCATATGAGATATTACAGCATATTACATATGAGATATTACAGCATATGAGATATTACAGCATATTACATATGAGATATTACAGCATATTACATATGAGATATTACAGCATATATTACAGCAATACTGCCAATGAGATATTACAGCATATGAGAATCTTACAGCATATTACATATGAGATATTACAGCCTATGAGAATATTACAGCATATAACATATGAGATATTACAGCACTATTAGATATATAAGCATCTTACAATATGAGTATTACAGCATATTACATATGAGATATTACAGCATATGAGATATTACAGCATATACAGCATTGAATATTACAGAATATTACATATGAGATATTACAGCATCATTACATAAGACAGCAAATTACAAGCGATATTACAGTATGAGAATATTACAGCATATTACATCTGAGATATTACAGCAATACAATGAGATATTACAGCATATTACATATGAGATATTACAGCATATTAGAATATACTGCATATACTATATGCAGATATTACAGCATATGAGATATTACAGCATATACATATGATATATACAGCAAATTACATAATGAGATATTACAGCATATTAGATAGAATTACAGCATAATACATATTGAGAATATTACAGCATATGAGAATATTACAGCATATTACATATGAGATATTACAAGCTTGAGATATACAGCCATATAATGAGAATATCCTACAGCATATTACATATGAGATATTACAGCATATGAGAATATTACAGCATATTACATATGAGATATTACAGCATATGAGAATATTACAGCATATTACATATGAGATATTACAGCATATGAGAATATTACAGCATATTACATATGAGATATTACAGCATATGAGAATATTACAGCATATTACATATGAGATATTACAGCATATGAGAATATTACAGCATATTACATATGAGATATTACAGCATATGAGAATATTACAGCATATTACATATGAGATATTACAGCATATTACATATGAGATATTACAGCATATGAGATATTACAGCATATGAGATATTACAGCATATTACATATGAGATATTACAGCATATTACATATGAGATATTACAGCATATTACATATGAGATATTACAGCATATTACATATGAGATATTACAGCATATGAGATATTACAGCATATTACATATGAGATATTACAGCATATGAGAATATTACAGCATATTACATATGAGATATTACAGCATATGAGATATTACAGCATATTACATATGAGATATTACAGCATTTTACATATGAAGAGATATTACAGCATATGAGATATTAACAGCATATGAGATATTACAGCATATCTACATATGAGATATTACAGCATATGAGATCATTACAGCATATGAGAATATTACAGCATAAGTTACCTATGAGATATTACACGCATATTACATATGAGATATTACAGCCATATTCACCTATGAGATATTACAGAGCATAATTACATATGAGATATTACAGCATATGAGATATTACAGCATATTACATATGAGATATTTCAGCATATGAGATATATACAGCATATTACATATGAGATATTACAGCATATGAGATATTACAGCATCATTACATATGAGATATTACAGCATATTACATATGAGATATTACAGCATATGAGATATTACAGCATATTACATATGAGATATTACAGCATATGAGATATTACAGCATATTACATATGAGATATTACAGCATATGAAGATACTACAGCATATTACATATGAGATATTACAGCATATGAGAATATTACAGCATATTACATATGAGATATTACAGCATATGAGATATTACAGCATATTACATATGAGATATTACAGCATATGAGATATTACAGCATATGAGATATTACAGCATATGAGATATTACAGCATATTACATATGAGATATTACAGCATATGAGATATTACAGCATATGAGAATATTACAGCATATTACATATGAGATATTACAGCATATGAGATATTACAGCATATTACATATGAGATATTACAGCATATTACATATGAGATATTACAGCATATTACATATGAGATATTACAGCATATTACATATGAGATATTACAGCATATGAGATATTACAGCATATTACATATGAGATATTACAGCATATGAGATATTACAGCATATTACATATGAGATATTACAGCATATTACATATGAGATATTACAGCATATGAGATATTACAGCATATTACATATGAGATATTACAGCATATTACATATGAGATATTACAGCATATGAGATATTACAGCATATGAGATATTACAGCATATTACATATGAGATATTACAGCATATTACATATGAGATATTACAGCATATGAGATATTACAGCATATTACATATGAGATATTACAGCATATGAGATATTACAGCATATTACATATGAGATATTACAGCATATTACATATGAGATATTACAGCATATGAGAATATTACAGCATATTACATATGAGATATTACAGCATATGAGAATATTACAGCATATTACATATGAGATATTACAGCATATGAGAATATTACAGCATATTACATATGAGATATTACAGCATATTACATATGAGATATTACAGCATATGAGATATTACAGCATATTACATATGAGATATTACAGCATATTACATATGAGATATTACAGCATATTACATATGAGAATATTACAGCATATTACATATGAGATATTACAGCATATTACATATGAGATATTACAGCATATTACATATGAGATATTACAGCATATGAGAATATTACAGCATATTACATATGAGATATTACAGCATATTACATATGAGATATTACAGCATATGAGATATTACAGCATATTACATATGAGATATTACAGCATATTACATATGAGATATTACAGCATATTACATATGAGATATTACAGCATATTACATATGAGAATATTACAGCATATTACATATGAGATATTACAGCATATGAGATATTACAGCATATTACATATGAGATATTACAGCATATGAGATATTACAGCATATTACATATGAGATATTACAGCATATGAGATATTACAGCATATTACATATGAGATATTACAGCATATTACATATGAGATATTACAGCATATTACATATGAGATATTACAGCATATGAGATATTACAGCATATTACATATGAGATATTACAGCATATGAGAATCATCACTGCTGAATAAAGCATTCCATGTATGTGATATACTCAATTGGATTTGGTATTCAAGGTTTAGACATGTCTGTTAGGCTTTAGAGAAAAAGCTATAGATTTGTAATAGAATTAGGTGAGTAATCCAATTTCTTTTGTTCGTTCCATCACCCGATTTTTTCACATTTCTGTCACAGGTATTACCTACATAAAGGGACAATAGAACCACAGAAGATATAAAAAAACATTATGACAAATGGCTCTTTGGCTATATAGGTGATGGAAAACACAAAGGGACTTCAATTATTCTAAACTACATTGTTTAACCAATTGTGTCAAAGGGCAGTCAGACATGTCTAATCAATAAACTAATAAAAAGCAAAATATGGCACAATACAAATGTATTCTATATATATTTATGTATGTTTTGAAGATTTTTTTTTATTAATTTAATTTATAATTATTTTTATACTAATATCTTTGTTAAATGTTGTTTTAGAGTACGTCCAAGAACAGAATTTCTTTGCAACGTGATTATTACTTCATTGAAAATTTAACAAGTCATCAATATACAGTAAGTGTATAATATATATATGTATATATGTGTATGTATCAAAGATAGTGTAAAACTGTAAAGCTATATATATATATTTATTTCTATTAAACCATAAACACATAATCAAACATTTATATACAGCAAGTGTATAACATATTTTTTTTTTTTTTTTTTTAAACAGTTTTATTGTGCATATAAAATAAAGATACAAGGGAGTGGAGGCGCAGCTCCAGTTTTCCAGTTACAATAATAACTGTAGGTTTTGTGGATAGTATGTAAGACTGATATGATATTTATTTACATAGATTGTGGAATAATTAAAAAAAAAGGAGAAAGAGGGGAGAGAAGGAAGAAAGAAAAAAAAAGAGAAGAGAAAAAAAAAAAGGAAAAAGAGTGAGGGCTCCCGGTCCGCCCATGCCCCAGATGTTTGTGTAATTGATGTCGAAATGTATAGGGTCCCATTACCAGTAAGTTGTGAATTTGGATGTTACGCTTATGACTTTGTTTAGGCTTTGTTATGTAACTTGATTTACTTGTGTTCGTTTTGGACGTAGGTAGTCCACAAATGAGAGAACTCTGCGTAAGAGTCCATTTTATCATTTTTAAGGAAATAATACTCTTCTAATTCTATGAGTTCTGAAACTTTTTTAATCCACATGGTAACTGATGGAACTTCTCTACTCCTCCAATTTTTAGCTATCAGGACTTTGATTCCATTAGTCATAATTTTAAACAAGTGAATGTATGGTTTATATTTGAGAGTGGAGGGGGGTTTGTGTAGAAGCCATATCAGGGGGTCAAGTGGCAATTGGGTGTCCAGTATGATTTCTATTTCAGAGATGACTCTCCTCCATAAGTTTTGAATACTATTGCACCACCACCACATATGGGCAGTGTCACTATTTACATGGCCGCATCGCCAGCATCTATTGCTTTGAGATCGAAAAAGGCGGTGTAGTTTTCTCCAACATAGGTGTGTCTGGTCCACGGCGTC
Organism: Bombina bombina; assembly: GCF_027579735.1. Lineage (NCBI taxonomy): Eukaryota > Metazoa > Chordata > Amphibia > Anura > Bombinatoridae > Bombina > Bombina bombina. The sequence goes on along the minus strand of NC_069502.1, from coordinate 11,464,736 downwards.
ATCCTTACTTGTGGGATATTCTCTTCCCCAACAGGAAATGGCAAAGAGTCCCAGCAAAGCTGGTCACATGATCCCTCCTAGGCTCCGCCCACCCCAGTCATTCTCTTTGCCGTTGCACAGGCAACATCTCCACGGAGATGGTTAAGAGTTTTTTGGTGTTTAAATGTAGTTTTTATTCTTCAATCAAGTGTTTGTTATTTTAAAATAGTGCTGGTATGTACTATTTACTCTGAAACAGAAAAAAGATGAAGATTTCTGTTTGTAAGAGGAAGATGATTTTAGCAGAAGTTACTAAAATCGATTGCTGTTTCCACACAGGACTGTTGAGATGAAGTAACTTCAGTTGGGGGAAACAGTTGGCAGACTTTTCTGCTTAAGGTATGACTGGCCATATTTCTAACAAGACTATGTAATGCTGGAAGGCTGTCATTTCCCCTTATGGGGACCGGTAAGCCATTTTCTTAGTTAAATAAAAGAATAAAGGGCTTCATAAGGGCTTAAAAAACTGGTAGACATTTTTCTGGGCTAAAACGATTGCTTTGCTAGGCATATTTTGCAGATTCTAACTATTAATGGTTATTATAATCTTGGGGATTGTTTAGAAAAACGGCAGGCACTGTGTTGGACACCTTTTTCAGATGGGGGCCTTTTCTAGTTATAGACAGAGCCTCATTTTCGCGCCACTAATGCGCAGTTGTTTTTGGAGAGCAAGGCATGCAGATGCATGTGTGAGGAGCTAAGAATCACTGAAAAAGCTTATAGAAGGCATCATTTGGTTTCGTATTCCCCTCTGGGCTTGTTTGGGTCTCAGCAAAGCATATAGCTGGGACTGTATAGGGGTTAAATGTAAAAACGGCTCCGGTTCCGTTAATTTAAGGGTTAATATTGGTGTGCAATACTTTTAATGCTTTAAGACACTGTGGTGAAATTTTGGTGAATTTTGAACAATTCCTTCATACTTTTTCACATATTCAGTAATAAAGTGTTTTCAGTTTGAAATTTAAAGTGACAGTAACGGTTTTATTTTAAAACGTTTTTTGTGCTTTGTTGACAAGTTTAAGCCTGTTTAACATGTCTGTACCATCAGATAAGCTATGTTCTATATGTATGAAAGCCAAGGTGTCTCCCCATTTAAATTTATGTGATAATTGTGCCATAGTGTCCAAACAAAGTAGGGACAGCAATGCCACAGATAATGATATTGCCCAAAATGATTCCTCAAATGAGGGGAGTAAACATGATACTACATCATCCCCTTCTGTGTCTACACCAGTTTTGCCCACACAAGAGGCCCCTAGTACATCTAGTGCGCCAATTCTTATTACCATGCAACAATTAACGGCTGTAATGGATAACTCTATAGCAAACATTTTATCCAAAATGCCTACTTATCAGAGAAAGCGCGATTGCTCTGTTTTAAACACTGAAGAGCAAGAGGACGCTGATGATAACTGTTCTGACATACCCTCACACCAATCTGAAGGGGCCATGAGGGAGGTTTTGTCTGAGGGAGAAATTTCAGATTCAGGAAAAATTTCTCAACAAGCTGAACCTGATGTTGTGACATTTAAATTTAAATTAGAACATCTCCGCGCACTGCTTAAGGAGGTATTATCTACTCTGGATGATTGTGACAATTTGGTCATTCCAGAGAAATTATGTAAGATGGACAAGTTCCTAGAGGTTCCGGTGCCCCCCGACGCTTTTCCTATACCCAAGCGGGTGGCGGACATAGTAAATAAGGAGTGGGAAAGGCCCGGCATACCTTTTGTTCCCCCCCCCCCTATATTTAAGAAATTATTTCCTATAGTCGACCCCAGAAAGGACTTATGGCAGACAGTCCCCAAGGTCGAGGGGGCGGTTTCTACTCTAAATAAACGCACTACTATTCCTATCGAAGATAGTTGTGCTTTCAAAGATCCTATGGATAAAAAATTAGAAGGTTTGCTTAAAAATATTTTTGTTCAGCAGGGTTACCTTCTACAACCAATTTCATGCATTGTTCCTGTCACTACGGCAGCGTGTTTCTGGTTCGAGGAACTAGAAAAGTCGCTCAATAAAGAATCTTCGTATGAGGAGGTTATGGACAGAGTTCAAGCACTTAAATTGGCTAACTCTTTTATTTTAGATGCCGCTTTGCAATTAGCTAGATTAGCGGCGAAAAATTCAGGGTTTGCTATCGTGGCGCGCAGAGCGCTTTGGCTAAAGTCTTGGTCAGCGGATGTGTCTTCCAAGACAAAATTGCTTAACATCCCTTTCAAGGGTAAAACATTATTTGGACCTGATTTGAAAGAGATTATTTCAGACATCACTGGGGGAAAGGGCCACGCCCTCCCACAGGATAGATCTTTTAAGGCTAAAAATAGGCCTAATTTTCGTCCCTTTCGCAGAAACGGACCAGCCTCTAATTCTACATCCTCTAAGCAAGAGGGTAATACTTCACAACCCAAACCAGCCTGGAGACCAATGCAAGGCTGGAACAAGGGTAAGCAGGCCAAGAAGCCTACCACTGCTACCAAAACAGCATGAAGGGATGGCCCCCGATCCGGGACCGGATCTGGTGGGGGGCAGACTTTCTCTCTTTGCTCAGGCTTGGGCAAGAGATGTTCAGGATCCTTGGGCGCTAGAGATAGTTTCTCAAGGTTATCTCCTGGAATTCAAGGAACTATCCCCAAGGGGAAGGTTCCACAGGTCTCAATTATCTTCAAACCAAATAAAAAGACAGGCATTCTTACTTTGTGTAGAAGACCTGTTAAAAATGGGAGTGATTCATCCAGTTCCAATAAGAGAACAAGGGATGGGTTTTTATTCCAACCTGTTCATAGTTCCCAAAAAAGAGGGAACATTCAGACCAATTTTGGATCTCAAGATCCTAAACAAATTTCTCAAGGTTCCATCGTTTAAAATGGAAACTATTCGAACGATCCTACCTACTATCCAGGAAAATCAATTTATGACTACCGTGGATTTAAAGGATGCGTACCTACATATTCCTATCCACAAGGAACATCATCAGTTCCTAAGGTTCGCTTTTCTGGACAAGCATTACCAGTTTGTGGCACTTCCATTCGGATTAGCCACTGCTCCAAGGATTTTCACAAAGGTACTAGGGTCCCTTCTAGCGGTTCTAAGACCAAGGGGCATTGCAGTAGTACCTTACTTGGATGACATCCTGATTCAAGCGTCGTCTCTGTCAAAAGCAAAGGCTCATACGGACATCGTCCTAGCCTTTCTCAGATCTCATGGATGGAAGGTGAACAAAGGAAAGAGTTCTCTGTCCCCGTCAACAAGAGTTCCCTTCTTGGGAACGATAATAGATTCCTTAGAAATTAGGATTTTTCTGACAGAGGTCAGAAAATCAAAAATTCTAAGCTCTTGTCAAGTACTTCATTCTGTTCTTCGTCCTTCCATAGCGCAGTGCATGGAAGTAATAGGATTGATGGTTGCAGCAATGGACATAGTTCCTTTTGCACGAATTCATCTAAGACCATTACAACTGTGCATGCTCAGACAGTGGAATGGGGATTATACAGACTTGTCTCCGACGATTCAAGTAGATCAAAAGACCAGAGATTCACTCCATTGGTGGCTGACCCTGGACAATCTGTCACAGGGAATGAGCTTCCGCAGACCAGAGTGGGTCATTGTCACGACCGACGCCAGCCTGGTGGGCTGGGGCGCGGTCTGGGAACCCCTGAAAGCTCAGGGTCTATGGTCTCGGGAAGAATCTCTTCTCCCGATAAACATTCTGGTACTGAGAGCGATACTCAATGCTCTCAAAGCTTGGCCTCAACTAGCAAAGGCCAAATTCATAAGGTTTCAATCAGACAACATGACGACTGTTGCATATATCAATCATCAGGGGGGAACAAGGAGTTCCCTAGCGATGGAAGAAGTGACCAAAATAATCCAATGGGCGGAGGATCACTCCTGCCACTTGTCTGCAATCCACATCCCAGGAGTGGAAAATTGGGAAGCGGATTTTCTGAGTCGTCAGACATTCCATCCGGGGGAGTGGGAACTCCATCCGGAAATCTTTGCCCAAATAATTCAATTATGGGGCATTCCAGACATGGATCTGATGGCGTCCCGTCAGAACTTCAAGGTTCCTTGCTACGGGTCCAGTTCCAGGGATCCAAGGGCGACTCTAGTAGATGCACTAGTAGCACCTTGGACCTTCAACCTAGCTTATGTATTCCCACCGTTATCTTTCATTCCCAGGCTGGTAGCCAGGATCAATCAAGAGAGGGCCTCGGTGATCTTGATAGCTCCTGCGTGGCCACGCAGGACTTGGTATGCAGACCTGGTGAATATGTCATCGGCTCCACCATGGAAGCTACCTTTGAGACAGGACCTTCTTGTTCAGGGTCCATTCGAACATCCGAATCTGGTTTCCCTCCAACTGACGGCTTGGAGATTGAACGCTTGATTTTATCAAAGCGTGGGTTTTCAGATTCTGAAATAGATACTCTGATTCAGGCTAGAAAGCCTGTAACTAGAAAAATTTACCATAAAATATGGAAAAAATATATCTGTTGGTGTGAATCTAAAGGATTCCCATGGAACAAGATAAAAATTCCTAAGATTCTATCTTTTCTACAAGAAGGTTTGGAGAAAGGATTATCTGCAAGTTCTCTGAAGGGACAGATCTCTGCTTTATCTGTTTTACTTCACAAAAGACTGACAGCTGTGCCAGATGTTCAAGCATTTGTTCAGGCTCTGGTTAGAATCAAGCCTGTTTACAGACCTTTGACTCCTCCCTGGAGTCTAAATCTAGTTCTTTCAGTTCTTCAAGGGGTTCCGTTTGAACCCTTACATTCCGTAGATATTAAGTTATTATCTTGGAAAGTTTTGTTTTTGGTTGCAATTTCTTCTGCTAGAAGAGTTTCAGAGTTATCTGCTCTGCAGTGTTCTCCGCCCTATCTGGTGTTCCATGCAGATAAGGTGGTTTTGCGTACTAAGCCTGGTTTTCTTCCGAAAGTTGTTTCCAACACAAATATTAACCAGGAGATAGTTGTACCTTCTTTGTGTCCGAATCCAGTTTCAAAGAAGGAACGTTTGTTACACAATTTGGACGTAGTCCGTGCTCTAAAATTCTATTTAGAGGCTACTAAAGATTTCAGACAAACATCTTCCTTGTTTGTTGTTTATTCTGGTAAAAGGAGAGGTCAAAAAGCGACTTCTACCTCTCTTTCCTTTTGGCTTAAAAGCATTATCCGATTGGCTTATGAGTCTGCCGGACGGCAGCCTCCTGAAAGAATCACAGCTCACTCCACTAGGGCTGTGGCTTCCACATGGGCCTTCAAGAACGAGGCTTCTGTTGACCAGATATGTAAGGCAGCGACTTGGTCTTCACTGCACACTTTTGCCAAATTTTACAAATTTGATACTTTTGCTTCTTCGGAGGCTATTTTTGGGAGAAAGGTTTTGCAAGCCGTGGTGCCTTCCATTTAGGTGACCTGATTTGCTCCCTCCCTTCATCCGTGTCCTAAAGCTTTGGTATTGGTTCCCACAAGTAAGGATGACGCCGTGGACCGGACACACCTATGTTGGAGAAAACAGAATTTATGCTTACCTGATAAATTACTTTCTCCAACGGTGTGTCCGGTCCACGGCCCGCCCTGGTTTTTTTAATCAGGTCTGATGAATTATTTTCTCTAACTACAGTCACCACGGTATCATATGGTTTCTCCTATATATATTTCCTCCTGTCCGTCGGTCGAATGACTGGGGTGGGCGGAGCCTAGGAGGGATCATGTGACCAGCTTTGCTGGGACTCTTTGCCATTTCCTGTTGGGGAAGAGAATATCCCACAAGTAAGGATGACGCCGTGGACCGGACACACCGTTGGAGAAAGTAATTTATCAGGTAAGCATAAATTCTGTTTTTTCGGAGTGAGATACCACCTGTGCAAAAGTTTAAAATTGACCTCCAGAATGGAGGATGAGATTGAAGACTTCTTTGTAGCTTGGAACATCAGTCTACTTGTTTGGGGTAGTATAATGACTCCTAGATCTCTTTCCCAGCTTTCTAAGTAGGGGGGAGTTTGTCCTGGGGGCGTGTGAGTTAAGATCTTATAGATGATGGACAATGTATGTCTCAGGGGGGGAGGGCGAGTGCACAGGGATTCAAAGGAGGTTAAAGGTCTGACCATGTTCCCATAGTCTGGGTGTGTGGTAATAAAGTGGGCAGTCTGTCTGTAAGTGAACCAGTCAGCAAAACAGTTTAGCCCCTTTTTTACTAACTCACTTTGTGAGAGTAAGGATTCATTTTCGGTTAGTGCATATACTACGTGTGATATCCCTTTAAGACTTTCTGACTATCAGCACTTCCTCCTATTTAAGGAAGTGCTTCTCCATTACTCAGTGCCTGAAAATTAAAGTGGATTCTCTCATCCTTTGCTATTGCTCATTTCAAGCAATTTATTTTCCCTTTCAGGTCTAAAGTATTTAATAATTTTTGAAAGCTGTTTGTACTCAAAGTTTGCTGCACTTCTTTCCTGATTCCTTTTTTGGGACCGTTACTTCTAATCATATTCCTACGCTTCCGGAACTCTATCACTCACAGCTGAAGCCGCACTCACACATGCTGCTACCGGACGCCGCTTTCTAATATTCTCCGGTTTAGTATATACTCTGCTGCTAATACCGCTCTCCACGCTTCACAATCGTTTCTGGGGAAATCTGGTCTTATCACCACGCTGGTATTGGTATCGTATTGTATACAAAGTTTAAGGTTTACAAATATAATGCTAAGTGTCATTACTTACCTGAGCTGTATTTTCACTGAATTAACCTCCTCCTTGCTGCTCAAAATTGCGTGTGTGTTGGATCATTGTATATATATTTTAGAGTGTTTGTGTGAGTGCGTGAAACTAAAGGAAAGTTATTTGAACATTACTTTACTAAGATTTGAACTTTATCAACTTATTTCATATCCTGAATTTAAAGGAATTTTTTCTCATTTTTTCTTTGATCATAAACGAATCATTGTTTATATAGTAGAAGCTATATAAGCTTCTCACATAAGAATTATTATTAACATTCATAGAGGTATAGTCCATACTTTCATTTCAATTACTAAAGTAAATGCTCACCTTGTGCATGCGAGTATATTAAGTTATATATATTTGCTGTTTACAAGAATAGAGCTACATTCCCTTTATTTTATTTTTCTCTAAAGTTTGTGAGACAAATTTATTCACACATATCACAGAATTTTCAGGCCATAAAAAGAAAGTTTTTTTTTATTTTTTGGAATATGGATCCTAATGAAATTAAAAATGAATTTTCTAATATTCATCAGAAATTAGAATATCTTGCTAGAGCATTAACAGAGGTACAAACTGAAAATAAAGCTCTCAAAACTATAATAAAAGATTGTATGTCAGGGAAAGAAGCAGGAATTGCTGAACCTCACATACAATACCCACAACCATTTTCTGGCAAACGCAGCGAATTCAGGGATTTTAAAAGTGCATCTAAACTTCTTTACTCACTTAGACCTAAAACATATCATAGTGAAAGGATAAAGGTCTGTACCACTATTTCCTTCCTACAGGGGGAGCCACGCTCCTGGGCCAATAGATTTTTTGAAAGTGAACATTCAATATTGGATTCGCTTGAAGAATTTTTTTTAGCTATGACTGCCTTGTATGAGGATTCCCACACTCAAATAACAGCTGAAAACAAATTAAGATCTATGAAACAAGGGAAAAGAAACATTGAAGAATATATTACTGAATTTCAAATGTGGATAGATGACTCTCAATGGAACGAGATCAGTTTAAAGAATCAATTCAGATTGGGTCTCTCTGAATCCCTTAAAGATGAATTGTCACGTCTAGAGATGCCTGACACACTGAATGGGTTGATGAAATTAAGCACCACCTTGGACCGAAGGTTACGTGAAAGAAAGGCTGAAAAAGCTTCCTATGAAGTGGTACCCAGACGTTCATATCCCTGTTTTACAACCATGGAAAAAGCTGTTTCAAACCAGGTTCCTATGGAAATTGGAACTATAAGGGGTCCTCTAACCCCAGAGGAAAAAATTAGACGTAGATTAGAAAATCTCTGTCTTTATTGTGGACAAAAAGACCACTCCGTCACAAATTGTCCATCTCTATTGAGACAGAAAAAGGGTAAGGGTAGTTTCAAAAACAATATTTTTCACATTTCTCAAAACCCCCATCTCACTCTCACTTTTTCTTTACAGTGGGATAAGAAAAACGTGCGCTGTAACGCTTTGATTGATTCTGGGGCGTCAGGAAACTATATAGACATAGCATATGTTAAGCTCAATAAAATTCCAACTGTTGTCAAGACACATCCTGTTTCTGTTAAACTTATTGATGGTTCTATTATACAACAGGGCCCCATTACTCATCAGACAATCCCTTTACTCATAACAACTGACCAAGGACATTCTGAATATATTACTTTTGACCTCATACCTATCTACATGCATATTATTATCTTAGGTTTCAACTGGTTACAAATACATAATCCTCATATTGACTGGTCATCACAACAAATAAAATTTGACTCTGATTATTGTATAAAGACTTGTTTTCCCTATCAGGTAATCTCTACTATAGAACATGAGCTACCACAAATTTATCAGGACCTGGCAGAGGTATTTGACCTCAAGGAGGCAGAAAACCTCCCACCACATAGGGAATTTGACTGTCCCATTGATTTAATACCGGGATCTCAGATACCACATGGTAAGATTTACCCTCTTTCGCAAGAAGAATTGGTATATCTAAGATCATATTTAGATGAAAACTTGCGAAAAGGGTTCATCTCACACTCAACATCCCCTGCTGCTGCAGGATTATTTTTAGTACGCAACAAAGATGGGACAATAAGACCCATTATAGACTACAGGGCATTGAATGAAATAACAATTAAAAATAGGTATCCTTTACCTCTCATACCAGAGTTACTCGAAAGATTAAATGAGGCCACGATCTACTCGAAATTAGATCTAAAGGGCGCTTATAATCTTATTCGCATAAAGGAAGGGCACGAATGGAAAACCGCGTTCAGAACCCGCTATGGTCTTTTCCAGTATAACGTAATGCCCTTTGGTTTGAGCAATGCTCCCGCAACCTTCCAACATTTTATCAACGTGATTTTTCATGATCTAATGGATATCTGTGTCATCATATATCTAGATGATATTCTGATTTATTCGAAATCTCCCATAGAACATGAAAAACATGTTAGGTGGGTTCTTACTCGACTCAAGGAGCATAAGTTATATGCTAAGCTAGAAAAATGTGTTTTTCATGTCTCAAAAATAAAATTTTTGGGTTATATAATTACCCCAAACAAAATAGAAATGGATCCTGAAAAAGTATCCGCTATTAAAGACTGGCCTAAACCCACTACAGTAAAAGCATTACAGCGATTTATTGGTTTCGCAAATTATTACCGTAAATTTATAAAAAACTTCTCCTCAGTGATAAAACCATTAACACAATTAACTAGCATAAAACAGCGATTTAAGTGGTCTGAACAAGCCCAGAAGACTTTTGATAGTCTTAAGGAAATGTTCACAACAGCTCCAATACTAACACTGCCTAAATTTGATCAACAGTTCCTGTTGGAAGTTGATGCATCTAATACAGGCATAGGGGCTGTTCTTTCCCAACAAAATAAGGAGACAGGTGAAGTTCATCCCATTGCGTTCTATTCAAGAACGTTAACTTGTGCTGAAGCTAACTATAGTGTTGGAGACAAAGAACTCCTTGCTATTAAGTGTTCTCTAGAACAATGGAGACACCTACTAGAAGGATCAGTAATTCCATTCCTTATATATACTGATCATAAAAATTTAGAATACTTAAAAAAGAATAAGACTTTAACAGCAAGGCAAGCAAGATGGTCACTCTTTCTAGATCGCTTTAACTTTCTAATAACTTATAAACCTGGGAGTCAAAACACAAAGGCAGATGCACTTTCACGTATTTATGAGTTACTTCCACATGAACAACCTAACTTCACTATTCCACCAGAAAAGATAATAGGTACTTTAACACCTTTAGAAGAAGAGATTTACAACGCTCTAAAACATGATTCAATACCATTACAAAATTGTTCCAAAGATCCTACTACAGGTCTTTTTTATCATGAAGAAAAGTTATACATACCTGAGAAAATAAGATCTTCCATTCTCACACATACCCATGATGACACCATATCTGGTCACCCAGGGATACAGAAAACCATTGAACTTACCCGTCGTAAGTTTTGGTGGCCAGGAATGAATAAATACATTTATGATTATGTCTCTAGGTGTGAGAATTGTGCTAGAAATAAAATTGAACATAAAAAACCCATAGGGTTACTTAGGCCTCTGCCCATTCCAGATAAACCATGGAGTACTATTGCCATGGATTTTATAGTTGAGTTACCTGCATCACAACAATATAACACTATCATGGTAGTAGTCGACCATTTAACAAGACTGGCTCATTTTATTCCACTTAAGGGATTACCAACTGCCATGACTACAGCTAAAGTATTTCTTGATCAGGTTGTAAGACTACATGGTTTACCCTCTAATATTATTACTGACAGGGGTACCCAATTCACCTCTTCGTTCTGGAGATCTTTGTGTAAATTACTGAAAATTGATCATCGCTACACTACTGCTTTTCATCCTCAGACAAATGGCTTGACAGAAAGACTCAACCAGACTATTGAACACTTTTTACGTTCTTATATTTCACATTTACAAGATGACTGGCTAATTTACCTTCCTATGGCTGAATTTACTCATAATAATTCATTCTGTTCCTCAACCAAAACATCCCCCTTCTTCGCAACTTATGGGTACCATCCTAATACTATAACCTTGTCCCACAAAACAGTAAATTCCCCTTCAGCTTTAGATTTTTCTTCCAAGCTTCAAGATCGATTAAGAGTATTGAAAAAACATCTAGCTGAAGCTAAGGAATACCAAAAGAAATACTATGATCGGAAACATTCAATTGGACCTGAATATAAAATAGGTGACCTAGTATTACTCTCTACTAAAAACCTCAAACTTCAGGTCCCTAGCAAGAAATTGGCTAACCAATTTCTGGGACCTTACCCTGTGGAGCAGGTAATAAATCCCAATGTGGTCAAACTCACGTTACCCAAGGACTACAAGTTTCATCCCACTTTTCATATTTCATTACTAAAACCTTTTGATTCAATGACACGTACGACAGTTGATCTTCCACCTCCTATCTCAGTGGATCTTCCAGAGGAATTTGAAGTTGAATCTATATTGGATTCTAGGATTCGACGACAAAGATTAGAATATCTTATCAGATGGAAGGGTTATGGTCCAGAGGATGATTCCTGGCATCTTCATTCGGAAGTTCATGCCCCTCGTCTGGTGAAGTCATTCCATCATCGTTACCCCCTTAAACCTGGTCTGGAATCCCCGGGGGTGATTCCCTGAGAAGGGGGGGATGTGATATCCCTTTAAGACTTTCTGACTATCAGCACTTCCTCCTATTTAAGGAAGTGCTTCTCCATTACTCAGTGCCTGAAAATTAAAGTGGATTCTCTCATCCTTTGCTATTGCTCATTTCAAGCAATTTATTTTCCCTTTCAGGTCTAAAGTATTTAATAATTTTTGAAAGCTGTTTGTACTCAAAGTTTGCTGCACTTCTTTCCTGATTCCTTTTTTGGGACCGTTACTTCTAATCATATTCCTACGCTTCCGGAACTCTATCACTCACAGCTGAAGCCGCACTCACACATGCTGCTACCGGACGCCGCTTTCTAATATTCTCCGGTTTAGTATATACTCTGCTGCTAATACCGCTCTCCACGCTTCACCATCGTTTCTGGGGAAATCTGGTCTTATCACCACGCTGGTATTGGTATCGTATTGTATACAAAGTTTAAGGTTTACAAATATAATGCTAAGTGTCATTACTTACCTGAGCTGTATTTTCACTGAATTAACCTCCTCCTTGCTGCTCAAAATTGCGTGTGTGTTGGATCATTGTATATATATTTTAGAGTGTTTGTGTGAGTGCGTGAAACTAAAGGAAAGTTATTTGAACATTACTTTACTAAGATTTGAACTTTATCAACTTATTTCATATCCTGAATTTAAAGGAATTTTTTCTCATTTTTTCTTTGATCATAAACGAATCATTGTTTATATAGTAGAAGCTATATAAGCTTCTCACATAAGAATTATTATTAACATTCATAGAGGTATAGTCCATACTTTCATTTCAATTACTAAAGTAAATGCTCACCTTGTGCATGCGAGTATATTAAGTTATATATATTTGCTGTTTACAAGAATAGAGCTACATTCCCTTTATTTTATTTTTCTCTAAAGTTTGTGAGACAAATTTATTCACACATATCACACTACGAGGTCTCTGTTCAGAGTTGTTGTGGTGGATTGTGTGGTGAAGGGCCTTACCGTGAATTCCCCATTTTCGATTAGGGATGTCATGGGTGAGGGTATTGAGGAGATGTAGTGTGTTGTGTTAATTGTGTGTTCCCAGACCTTAAGGGTCTCCTGTATCATTGGGTTGTCTGTTCTAATTAATTTGAATAGATGTGGGCTGCTCCAACATAACCTTCCCAGGTGCGGCTTATTCATTATTAAATGCTCTAGTGGGACCCATCTTTTATGGTTGATATGGATGTTCCAATCCACTAGGCGTTGCAGAAAGATAGCTTGACGGTAAGCTGCTAGGTTTGGGACTCCCAGGCCCCCTTGTGTTTTTGAAATTTGCATTGTTTGTTTACTAATTCTGGGCGGTCTACGGTGCCAAATGAAGTCGCTGAATGCTTTCTGGAGGGACGGGAGGTATGTTTTGGGAAGGGGTATTGGTAAGGTCTGGAGGAGGTATAAGATACGTGGGAATATGTTCATTTTAATCGTGTCGATGCGACCTAACCACGATAGCTTTTTGGATCCCCACGATGAGAGATCACGTATTATATTGTGATTAGCAGGTATATAGTTAAGGTGGAAAATATCCTCTTGTGAGGAGGTCAAGTGTATTCCCAAGTATTTCAGTGAGTGAGTGCACCAGGTGAATGGGGAAATCTCTCGTGTGGCTACTAGTGAGGGGCCCGACAGATTTATGTTTAATATTTCCGATTTGGACATGTTTATTGCGAAATTGGACAGGGATTTGAAGGAATTAAATTAGTTTAATAAGTGAGGAATTGAGTGTTCGGGGTCGGTGAGTGTGAATAACATGTCATCGGCAAACAAAGACAGAACATACTTCTGTTCCTTAATTGTAATTCCTGTTATCAGGGGGTTTTGTCTGACTCCGGTTGCCAATGTTTCAATCACGCAGGCGAATAGGAGTGGGGATAGGGGACATCCTTGGCGTGTTCCGTTATTAATTTGAAATGGGGAGGAAAGAGTGCCATTTACTAATATTCTCGCGGTGGGTTGGGAGTATAGGGAGAAGATCCTGGTAAGGATCTTTGTGCCTAGACCCATGTGGGTCAATGTAGGTCGCATGAAGTCCCAGGCAACACGGTCAAAGGCCTTTTCCGCGTCTGTGGATAAAAGGACAGAGGAGATGTTGTTATGCTTAGCATAATGTATTAAATTTAAGGTAAATCTTGGGGTTTATTAGGTTTAGGGATTAATGTTATATGGGCTACTAGTGCGGTGGCAGGGAATGATTTACTCATCTATAGATTGGAAGTATTGTACCATATATGGATTTAGAATCTCTTGAAAAGTGGTGTAATATTTGTGGCTAAAGCCATCTGGTCCAGGTGCTTTCCCTGTGGGTAGGTGTTTCATAGCTGACTGGAGCTCAGCTAGTGAGATGGGGTTCTCTAATTGTTCTTTTTGTAATTCGTTAATATGTGGTAATTTAAGTCTGCTAAGATATTCCTCTATTAGTTGTGATCTAGTTAAATTATGGTTCAAATTTCTGAGATTGGTGGGTTGTATATTGTATAGCTTTTGGAAGAAGTTTTTGAATGTATTGGATATGGTTTGGGTGGAGAAATGGGAGATGCCCTTTTTGTCTTTAATCTGCATGATGAACCTTTGGTATGTTTTCTGTTTGAGGTACCTGGCTAGCAGTCTGCCTGATTTGTTCCTACCCTCATAGTGTTTTTGTTGGGAATAGAGTGCTTGTCGTTTGTGTGTCTTGTCAAGATGTGAGGCTAGTTTTTGTTTGTGTTCCGTAATTTCTTCGAGTAGATTTTTGTCAGTCGGGTTTTTTTTATGTAAATTTTCCAGCTGTTCTATTTGTGAGACTAGAGAGATCGTGAGCTCTCTTTGTGCTTTATTATGTTGTGCTTTAATGGCCATTAGTTCTCCCCTAACAACACTCTTATGTGCTTCCCAGAGGGTGTGCATGTTTGTCTCAGGTTGAGTGTTATGTTCAAAGTATTCCGTAAGAGTGGTTGTCAATTTGGAGATCACACCAGTTTCTGTTAATAGGTGTTCATCAAGTCGCCAGACAAAATCTCTTATAGGTTTAGAGGGCCATGTCATTGTACATATCATAGAGGCATGGTCAGACCATGTGATCGGAGAGATTGTGGCCGAGTTGAATAGTGATAAGCCTCCAACATCTGCAAACACATAGTCTATTCTCGTGTAGATCTCATGTGGGTAAGAATAGTATGTATAGTCTCTAGTCTGAGGGTGTAAGATTCTCCATACGTCATGTGCTACAATTTTCTCGAGATGCGACTTAATTTTTGAGATTTGTGAAGGTGATGTGGAGGAATGTCGGGATGAGCAGTCTAGGCTAGGGTTAAGCGCTGTGTTTAAGTCTCCGCACATTATGAGTGTCCCCTTCTGATGGTCTAAGATTAGATTTTTAATTTTCTTCATGAAGGAGTGTTGTGCTGTGTTAGGGGCATACACTGAAACTAATGTTATAGGTCTCCCGTAGAGAAGACCAGTTAGGAGGAGGTATCTGCCTTCTCTGTCTCTAAGTGTTTGTAGTGGTGTAAAGGGTATATTTTTCTTAATTAGGATTCCCACCCCTTGTTTTTTATTATGGCAATGTGATGCCCAAAAGCATGTGCCAAACGTGCGTGCAAAGGTGGTAGGTTCCTTTCCTTTACGGAAATGAGTCTCCTGCAAGAAGACAAGGTCTGCTCCCTGTCTATGAAAATCTTTAGAAGCCATCGTTCTCTTACAGGGTATATTTAGTCCTTTTGCGTTAATTGAGTATATTTTTAAGTTGTTACCGGAATGGGGTTGTGTTTTACAGTTAGCCATTATCTAGTTTATGAATGTCTGACGTAGGTCGTGAGGTTATTAAAATGTCTATTTGTGATGTTGAGCGTTTGTGTGTCTGGGTACAGGACGGGCCAGGAGCGCCCTCACATGGCCTAAACATCAGGCCATGTGATAATGAATTAACTTCAAAAAACAAATTTAAAACACGAATTATAAATAACATAAACAGTGGAACCAAAAATTCAAGAAAAACCAACATTAACAGTCGTTGGATAAAGGGGGGTAGCATTTCTCATCTATCACTAGGTTCCTCTAATAGAACATTAGGGTATTATACACTGTTAGCATGATTCTAGATTCTCCTGCCATCAGTTATTACAGGGGCTATATCTATGTATTATATATGCCAGTTAGAGAAAGAAGGCTAAAAATGTGGGCACATTCAGAACCCATCACTTAGTAAAAAAGGGGGTAACTTGAGATATTTAACGTGAGAGAGGTTAGGAGCATATATATATAATAATCAAACATTTTAACCATGATAACATCAACTTCAAACCAACAACACTAAACTACCCCATCCTCATCCCTCAACCTCTCAGGTAGTGCATCATGTTCAGCGTCTGATCACAGTTACAGCGGGTATAATAGGTTAGTTTTGAGCCCGCATTTCCAAACAACATAGGTCTTATGTTAGTGTGATACAGACACCGAGCAGGAGAGGGTGAGGGGGGAGGAGAACAAATAGGTCTATCTAGAAAGTAATAACTTTAACAGTTCTATTCACCACCCAAACCAGGTCAGTCCCAAATAGGTCCCAAGGTTCATTTCCCTTTAGGTCAGGTAGCTTTTTAGCAATATACTTATCAGTTCCTGGGAAATAAGGTCCATTTCGGTCTGAACTCGATATTCTTTAGGGTGTCAGGGTACTCATTGCATTAAACGTGTGCATGAGACTAGGGCGCTGCGGTATCTATTTTTTTCTTCTTGCTATCTTGATACCATTGTGATCTTTGTGGCTTGGGGTTTGACTGGTCACTCGAAGAAGGTGCATCCAGATCTTTATGGAGTGGTTGTGGAAAGGAGATGTTTAGGCCCTTTGAAAAAGCTTCTAGGTCGTCGGGATCTTTGTAGATATGTGTCTTGCCTTCTTGTTGTACTATAAGGCTGAAGGGGAATCCCCATCTGTACTTCCTTCGCCTCTCTTGCAGGACTTGGGTAATGAATCTTATTCCCTTTCTTCTCTCAATTGTTGAGGGGCTAATGTCCTGAAAGACTTGTATACTGTAGGCCTGGAATTTAATTTCTCTTTGTAGTCTAACTTGCTTCCATATTGCCTCCTTGTCTAAGTAGGTGGTGAATTTGATGATAATATCCCTTGGTGGATTGGGGGGTTTTGGTACGGGTCTCAGCGCCCTGTGTGCGCGCTCCATAGAGGCTTCAGATAGTTTGAGGGAAGGGACAATGTACTCAAAAAGTTGTAGCAAGTAGGAGATAAGGCTGTCCTGTGTCACTTCTTCTGGAACCCCTCTTATCCTCAAATTGCTCCTACGGCTCCTGTTATCCAGGTCTTCAACTTTAAGTTGAAGTGTTTGCATTGTGATGTCTTGTCTCACCATTTGATGATTGGCATCGGAAACCATAGTGTTTAAGGTGTCTTGACCCTCCTCCAGGGTCTCTATTCTTGCCCCCAGTTCGTTAATGTTCTTTTTTAGGGAGGACATTTCTGTTTTGATGAATGATTTTAGGTCTGCTAGGTCAGACTTAGAGGGTAGTTGTGAAATAGTTTTCTGTATCAGGCTAAGTTGTTGTGACTGTGGTATGGATTCTTGCTCCTGTAATAAATGTGAGTCCGTTGGTGGTGAATCTTTAGTACCATCAAGAGCGTCAATCTCCTGCTTGTGAAAGAAGGAGGACATGGTGGTAGTAGCTGTTGTGGATGATTTCTTATCCGCTTTGGGTTTCTGCCTTGATGCCATTGATATAACAAAGTTATCCCTTCACCAACAGCCAGTTTTCAGTCACTGGTGTTTATGAGGATGAAAGTTCCTTAATGTAATGTGGCACCAGTTCACTAAATAGGTAGGTTGCTATCTCTGTTGGCAACTGCGGTCTGTCCAGGGAGAGCGGTTTAGGTCTGCAGGCCTCAGTCTCTGGTTTGGTATGGTTAGATAGCTACCTTAAGATCGATCTCAAATTTCCCACAGCGATCTGGTGCTGATGTTTAGGTCGTTCTGCCTTTTATGTGTGTTAAGTGAATTGGGCTGCAGTCTGAGGTGTATCTGCGAGTCACCTTGTTTATCCGGTGGGGCCGCGCCACGTGGGAGCTGTAATGGCGTGCGGCTGTATGTGACGTTCTGCTCGACTGTCTGAGCCTCAAGTCCGGTGATCGCTGCTTCGGTCCGCCAGTGTGGATTAGTATCTCCCCGCTGCTGAAATGAAGCTGGATCCAGGGCACAAGTGTGCCTCTTGTAAAGCGGAGCTTCCAGCCGAGTGAGTATAGGTGCGGTAGTGCGTTATCGAAGTTCAGCGTTTCTTCAGCTGGTAGTTGTCTGGTCCGGTCACCGAACAGTTAGGTCCTTGGCACAAGAGTCTCTAATTGATTTTAAGCCTATTGTTGCCCTTCAAATCTCCATAATGGAACCTGTGTGTGAGAATATGTTACAGAGCAAAGTTAAAGTGCAGCCATGTTCCTGCACGGCTACGCTCCGCCCCCCGTGTATAACATATTTTTAACACTGTAAAGCTGTATATATATATTCCATAGCCGCCGGTAGCCCAGCACTGCATAAACACATACTGAAACCGGTACTTGTGAGCTAATACAGATCCAAATTTTTGTGTTAAAACCTGCAGAGAGTTTAAACACATTATCAAAACATTACCCTTCAACCACTAAAAATGATCAAGGTACACAAATACAGCAATCCCTGGCCAGGCCTTTGTAAAGATCTGATTATGTGTTCAAACTCTCTTCAGTATTTATTATAACATTAGCTCAACCCCTGCACAGACCTTAGTAAAGATTTTATTATTCTCTACAATGTTTCTATTAAACCATAAACACATAATCAAACATTTATGTATGTATCGAAGATAGTGTTTATTTCATTTATAATTGTTCTTATACTAATATCTTTGTTAAATTTTGTTTTTAGAGTACGTCCAAGAACAGAATTTTTTTGGCAAGGTGATTATTACTTCATTGAAGTTCACTTCAAGTCCTCTATATACTGTACAGTAAGTGTATAACATATTTTTAACACTGTAAAGCTGTGTATATATATATATATATATATATATATATATATATATTTTCCATAGCCGTTAGCCCAGCACTCCTTCCACACGGGTGTAATCACGTCCCGGGTGCTATCCTCATGTATAAGTATCATATATTGTCTTGAAGAAGGACTATCAATGGGTCAAAATGTTGACATAAAAATATACTGTTTTGTCTCTATAAAAATACTGTGAGTGCCCTCCTCCATTCTGACATATATAAATATATATATATATATATATATATATATGTATATATATGTATATATATATATATATACATACACATACAGAGAGAAGTGCACTCACAGGAACAAACAACTGGCTCAATACCATTCTTAGGAAAGTGGAACTTTCCTGTAGTATATCAGTCTGATCGCGCCAACAATGGTATTGAGCCAGTTGTTCGTTCTTGTGAGTGCTCTTCTCTCTGTATATGTGTGTATATGTGTATGTATGTATATATATATATATATATATATATATAATGTTTCTATTAAACCATAAACACATAATCAAACATTTATATACAGTAAGTGTATTACATATTTTTAACACTGTAAAGCTGTATGTATGTATATATATATATATATATATATATATATATATATTTTCCATAGCCGTTAGCCCAGCACTCCTTCCACACGGGTGTAATCACGTCCCGGGTGCTATCCTCATGTATAAGTATCATATATTGTCTTGAAGAAGGCCTATCAATGGGTCAAATGTTGACATAAAGATATACTGTTTTGTCTCTATAAAAATACTGTGAGTATCCCAGTCTCACTCTACCAAATAAAAAAAATTTGAAAGTTTTATCTTACGATTAATTTCTAATTTGTTAAGAAAATATTATCTTTATTGTAATGTCAATTAGACACAGTTTTTGGAATATTGGTTTATGCTGTACATTCAATAAACAGATGTATGTTATATTTAAATTTTTATTATATAACATTTTATATTGTATTTGTTCAAAGATGCCACATTGTTTTGTAATTGGTTGCCCTACAAAACAAAGGAAGGGGAAAAAAACAGGAGATATCTCCCTGCATTGCTTCCCTACAGTATCAGACAGAATAAGGGCATGGATACAGAGTACAGGGCAAGCTGTGGAGGACATGGATCTCCTTGTTGAAAGAGTAATTGCAACAAAAAGAAACGCTATATTCAGGATGTGTTCTAGGCATTTCAAGGAAACGGATTATGAAATGATTGGAGTAAGAAAATACCTGAAAAAGGACTCCATACCTACAATGTTTCTAAATCGTTCAACCAATGCAGACTCTTCAAATATAAAAGAAACACAATGCCCATCAACTGCTACTTCTCCACCCAAAAAAAAAAGAATTTATTTACACAAAACTAGACACACTACTACACATGGACTGATTAAATCAAGGTCTATAGGAACATGGACCGGTCCTATTGCTGAGCTTTATGAAGAGCTATCACTGGAATTAAAAACAACAAGTAACTGTAATCCACCAACAACACAGACTAATTTTGAAATTATGATCAATACTCCCATTAAAGACAAAGACACTCATCCAACGTTAACTAGTACACCTCAAAATAGTGTACCTCTCATTTCAACATTGCCTAGCCCGATTTCCAGACAAAGTGACCATGATTTTGAATTATCGAGTAATCGGAATGTTTCTGGAATTTCAATGATTCAAGATAAAACTACGGAAACCATGGTTGCTGACATACAAGATAATACTTATGATCCACTAGAGTCATCTTCGTCCACAGCCGATGTCACCATGGAATCTACAGATGGCAGGGAAGATCTTGTGCATCAAAGAAAAGTTATTGTTTTTGAATCTTGCCTAGATGATTTGCTTAGAAAGTTTACCTGCAATCATCATGGAGGCTGCCAAGATCCAGTGATACAGATGGATAAAAAAATTCTCGGTTGCCAACTCATGGTTTATGGCGAATGTCTTGGTGGACACCGCACAAAACTGTGGCAGAGTCAGCCAATGATTGGTCGTGTACCAGTTGGAAATGCAATAGCGAGTGCTGCAATTCTATTCACTGGTAATAACTACAATAAAATAAAGGATTTCTGTAAGCTATTGGGTGTCCCCTTCATTAATGCCAGTACTTTTTACAAATACCAAAGAACATTACTCTTTCCGGCTATAGACTACATCTATCAAGTTGACAGAAATCGGATGATAACAGCTTTTAAGGATGTACCAATATGTCTGATAGGTGACGGTCAATGTGACAGTCCTGGATTCAGTGCTAAATATTGCACTTACACTTTGATGGAGGACACCACTAAAAGAATAGTTGATTTTACAACTGTACAGGTTTCAGAGACAACATCCTCTGTGGCTATGGAAGGGATGGCATTTTGCAGAACTTTGGATAAAGTTATTAAAGATGGTTTGCAAGTGATGTATGTTGCAACCGATCGACATGTTTCAATTCGTAAAATATTAAGAGAAGAATACTCACTTATAACACATCAGTTTGATTTATGGCATTATGCAAAGAGCTTGCGTAAGAAACTTGAGGCTCTATCAAATTTAAAGTGCAACAAAACACTGAATCACTGGACTAACTCGATCATAAACCATCTGTGGTACTCCAGTGCTTTTTGCAAAGGTGATGTTGAACTGTTGACAGAACTATGGAAATCCATATTGTTTCATATTACTAACCAACACTCATGGGACAATGGTGTTCTTATTTCTGCCTGTCAACATTATGCAATCACAGAAGAGAAATCAAAGACTTATCCTTGGCTAAAAAATAATTCCGAGACAATGATGCAGTTTTCTGACTTCGTACTGGACAAAACCCTCCTAAAAGACTTATTTCACTTGAAGGAATTTTGTCATACCGGAATACTTGAAGTGTTCCATAGTATGGCCTTAAAATACAGACCCA
Organism: Bombina bombina; assembly: GCF_027579735.1. NCBI lineage: Eukaryota > Metazoa > Chordata > Amphibia > Anura > Bombinatoridae > Bombina > Bombina bombina. The sequence goes on along the minus strand of NC_069502.1, from coordinate 11,443,340 downwards.
AAAGAGTCCACTTCAAAATGGATGCCATGGACGCACAAACCAAATTGGCCATACTTGCACATAATGCTAATGTACAAAGAGTACAAGCAGTGATTCGAAGGCAAACATGAAGAAGTGGACCAAAGGGAGAACTGCGGCACAAACCTTTTTTTTTTTTTCAAAAATGAAAAATAAAATGGCAGATGAAAGTTATATTTGAAAACTTGTGCCATGAACATGTCTTTGAAATGGTGGATGTCGTTCTCAAGCTAATTACTGGAGAAATAAAACATGAATGGCATTCACGTAATACAACTATGCCAAATAACATAGCAAAATTGGAAAGACCTTCGACTTCTTCACTAGTTGATGGTCATCGATCAAGAATGAATCCTTGTCGAATTGCTTTTGATTTTTCTAAAAATTGAATGTACTGTACATAATCATTACACTTTGCAGGCACCGATAGATGTATTATGTATTTAGTTTGCAAAATGTTAATTTTTTGGTTGTTAGAAAATGTTGAATGACCTTTTATTGTTCTCTATTTTTTGGTACTATTTAGGCTGCATCATGTATTTCAATCCGTTTACTAATAATAAAATAAATGAGACTTTTATTGCTTTCACTTCGCTTGTTGTTGTTTGCTGTTTAATTTCGATCTTGCCTATAACACTGCCAGCCGTAATTAATTACTCAATACACTATTCGCATATTGATCGTATTGAATTTATCATAGTGATAATTTCAATATTGAAAATTTCAATCTCGCCTAAATGTGAATCAAAGTTTTTTTTCATTGACGTATATCGTTACTCGTTTGGTGTGATAATACACAGTACATTGTTTGCATCTTTTAATAATATTGGCCATATAAATTGTCATCAACGCAACCACAAACATGGTTTTGTCTTTCCAAAAACATGAAATCATAATAGTTCCTTTTATTTAAGTAGAATACATTGAAAAATGGCCCCTCGTAGACAGAAGATGGTGGATAAAAATTTGAAGAAGCAGGTAGAAATGATGGTGAGTTTTTGTAGCATATATGTATTTTCCTTTGAATTGGAAAGCACTTGGACATAATGATGTAGCTTAGTAACATATTTCTCTTTTATTTACTAGAGAAAACATTTAGACAAACAAAGGCATAATAGGCCATTGCCCTTTCCACCGGGCAGAAGCAACATGTGGGATCCAATTATAATAGAAATTAGAGATAGCGAAAACACACGTGATGAAGATGAATCATCAAACAGAGCTGGAAAACTGGATTGGTGTACATGTCATCGGTGCATTATCATGCCAACGCATACAGAATCAATATGCTGCCGTGAAATTGTGCAAATTTCACCCCTGCGTGAAGGCATACATGAGTGTGCTTGCGACGGAGATTACGTAAATAATTATCTTCACAATCGTAGAAACCTACAATACTTACATTTGTACAGCTACGGTTACAAACTGCTGCACTTGAAGAATGTGGAAGATTTAATTGAGAGGTAACGTGTACTTGATATCATTTCTATGTATCGATACATGTTAAAATATATAACAAATGTTATTCTTCTTTGAAATATTTTTAACACTTATCTATTTAACTTTCCAGAGACTACCATCGCATTACATATCGTGCGTTTACTATGGTGGTACACGGTTTTTTGGGTCCTAAAAATAGACGCCCAATACCGGCGTGTGTAGTACACACTATATATTCTGCATACCCTGCACCTGATCATATGTACACCGGATTCCACTATGCAGACAATGATGGCCCGGCGTATGAAATGTTCTATGACTAGCTAATGAAAGTTATCCTATTTATATGTAGATGTTTATTTATTTTTATTGATGTATCACAGGGTATAGCACTATTTTTGGTTTTTATTTATGAAAAGTTGCACGTTATTTTTTTGGTTATTGTATACATTTAGATGTATAGTAATATTGGTCAATGTTCTTTATTTATTGTGATTGTTATTATTTGTGTATTTTTTTTTAAAAATGTTTTAAATTGATAGATAGATAGAGAGAGAGAGATATGCACATATGCACTTGTTTGTGATCTTTACAAATAAATAAATCATCATTGTTTGTGTTGATTTTTTATTCAGACATACACAGTCATATAGATATTTATTTTCGATACACATATATGTAAAACCCCCAAAAACTTTTTTACACCTAAACAATGACACTACCAAATAGAAATATAATACAGACACACACACACACACACACACACTGATTAACACATAGAAACCAAGCAAACACACACTCATACACATATATACATGAAATAAAATGCAAGACAATATATTTGTAATTAGTTGAATTTTAATCTTTTTAATGAAGTGAACAAAAATGGTAGGTGATACTTTTATTTGTGTAGTTGTCTCTGTGAGACCCTTCAAATGCCACTGACACACACACACACACACATATAAACACACTCATAAACAGGCTAAACTCATTGAGGAAATTCACACACACACACACACAAACTCATAGACACATGCAATTATACATGCATACATACACTCATCTACATACATACACAAACAGACACACACTTATAAACACATCAAAACACACACACACACACACATACATACACGCACACACAATGGCACTAATAATGACATTCCCGCTGCTCACTGGCTGCAAAGAACATAACTTTTTCATGAGGGTTTTCAGGAATGGAGAGGGTATTGAACTTTTTGGAGGGTGCTCATCCCTATTTGATGTTCAAAAGAGAGGCTATAGGGGGCAGGGCCACAAGATACAGAGGGACATGATTATTTCATGGGTTGGGTGGAACAGGAACAACTCATAGGGAAATTGGGAGGTAGCATGCTATTGGTGGATAGTTACAGATGCCACAGGCATGTACTAATTTTACTGTGTAATGTGTGTTTATTTTTTATTCAGACGTACATGTACACAGTCATATAGATATTTACATGTACACAGTCATATAGATATTTACATGTACACAGTCGTATAGATATTTACATGTACACAGTCGTATAGATATTTACATGTACACAGTCATATAGATATTTATATGTACACAGTCATATAGATATTTATATGTACACAGTCATATAGATATTTATATGTACACAGTCGTATAGATATTTATATGTACACAGTCATATTGATATTTACATGTACACAGTCATATTGATATTTACATGTACACAGTCATATAGATATTTACATGTACACAGTCGTATAGATATTTACATGTACACAGTCGTATAGATATTTACATGTACACAGTCATATAGATATTTACATGTACACAGTCATATAGATATTTATATGTACACAGTCATATTGATATTTATATGTACACAGTCATATTGATATTTACATGTACACAGTCGTATAGATATTTACATGTACACAGTCGTATAGATATTTACATGTACACAGTCGTATAGATATTTACATGTACACAGTCGTATAGATATTTACATGTACACAGTCGTATAGATATTTACATGTACACAGTCGTATAGATATTTACATGTACACAGTCGTATAGATATTTACATGTACACAGTCGTATAGATATTTACATGTACACAGTCGTATAGATATTAACATGTACACAGTCGTATAGATATTTACATGTACACAGTCGTATAGATATTTACATGTACACAGTCATATAGATATTTACATGTACACAGTCATATAGATATTTACATGTACACAGTCATATAGATATTTACATGTACACAGTCATATAGATATTTACATGTACACAGTCATATAGATATTTACATGTACACAGTCATATAGATATTTACATGTACACAGTCATATAGATATTTCTTTTCGATACACATATATGAACCACAAGAATGATAACATAATTTGTAATGTTTAATCCTACTTTTGTGATATAAAAGTGGAATGAGCTGATTCATTTTATTTACATATATACAAAGCTCATTTATTGCGCTAATAATGATCAAAAAAGACTGAGTGAAATGTGATTGGAGAGGAGGTCAAGAATTTTTTCCTCTACATGCACGAACGAATGTGAATTCCAAGTGCCAAAAATAAAAGCCTCTGTGTGTGCAGAATTGTAGATCGACTGACACGATGTGACAGAAGCAGTGGGTGTAATGCATGTAAATGAAGTGCAGCGTTTTTATATGTACACATACTTTTTATATATAAGTAGTGAAAAGTAGGTGTATATTAAAACGCTGCACTTCATTTACATGCATTACACCCACTGCTTCTGTCACATCGTGTCAGTCGATCTACAATTCTGCACACACAGAGGCTTTTATTTTTGGCACTTGGAATTCACATTCATTCGTGCATGTAGAGGAAAAAATTCTTGACCTCCCCTCCAATCACTTTTCACTCAGTCTTTTTTGGATCATTATTAGCGCAATAAATGAGCTTTGTATATATGTAAATAAAATGAATCAGCTCATTCCACTTTGATATCACAAAAACATAATTTATGTAAGAACTTACATTTCTTTCATATTAGCAAGAGTCCATGAGCTAGTGACGTATGGGATATACATTCCTACCAGGAGGGGCAAAGTTTCCCAAACCTCAAAATGCCTATAAATACACCCCTCACCACACCCACAAATCAGTTTAACGCATAGCCAAGAAGTGAGGTGATAAGAAAAAAGTGCGAAAGCATAAAAAAAAAAAAAAAAGGAATTGGAATAATTGTGCTTTATACAAAAAAATCATAACCACCACAAAAAAAGGGTGGGCCTCATGGACTCTTGCTAATATGAAAGAAATGAATTTATCAGGTAAGTTCTTACATAAATTATGTTTTCTTTCATGTAATTAGCAAGAGTCCATGAGCTAGTGACGTATGGGATAATGACTACCCAAGATGTGGATCTTCCACGCAAGAGTCACTAGAGAGGGAGGGATAAAATAAAGACAGCCAATTCCGCTGAAAATAATCCACACCCAAACTAAAGTTTAAATCTTATAATGAAAAAACTGAAATTATAAGCAGAAGAATCAAACTGAAACAGCTGCCTGAAGTACTTTTCTACCAAAAACTGCTTCAGAAGAAGAAAACACATCAAAATGGTAGAATTTAGTAAAAGTATGCAAAGAAGACCAAGTTGCTGCTTTGCAAATCTGATCAACCGAAGCTTCATTCCTAAACGCCCAGGAAGTAGAAACTGACCTAGTAGAATGAGCTGTAATCCTTTGAGGCGGAGTTTTAGCCGACTCGACATAAGCATGATGAATTAAAGATTTCAACTAAGATGCCAAAGAAATGGCAGAGGCCTTCTGACCTTTCCTAGAACCGGAAAAGATAACAAATAGACTAGAAGTCTTTCGGAAATTGTTAGTAGCTTCAACATAATATTTCAAAGCTCTAACTACATCCAAAGAATGCAATGATTTCTCCTTAGGATTAGGACATAATGAAGGAACCACAATTTCTCTACTAATGTTGTTAGAATTCACAACCTTAGGTAAAAATTTAAAAGAAGTTCGCAACACCGCCTTATCCTGATGAAAAATCAGAAAAGGAGACTCACAAGAAAGAGCAGATAATTCAGAAACTCTTCTGGCAGAAGAGATGGCCAAAAGGAACAAAACTTTCCAAGAAAGTAATTTAATGTCCAATGAATGCATAGGTTCAAACGGAGGAGCTTGAAGAGCCCCCATAACCAAATTCAAACTCCAAGGAGGAGAAATTGACTTAATGACAGGTTTTATACGAACCAAAGCTTGTACAAAACAATGAATATCAGGAAGATTAGCAATCTTTCTGTGAAAAAGAACAGAAAGAGCAGAGATTTGTCCTTTCAAGGAACTTGCAGACAAACCTTTATCCAAACCATCCTGAAGAAACTGTAAAATTCTCGGAATTCTAAAAGAATGCCAGGAAAAATGATGAGAAAGACACCAAGAAATATAAGTCTTCCAGACTCTATAATATATCTCCCTAGATACGGATTTACGAGCCTGTAACATAGTATTAATCACAGAGTCAGAGAAACCTCTTTGACTAAGAATCAAGCGTTCAATCTCCATACCTTTAAATTTAAGGATTTGAGATCCTGATGGAAAAAAGGACCTTGCGACAGAAGGTCTGGTCTTAACGGAAGAGTCCGCGGTTGGCAAGAGGCCATCCGGACAAGATCTGCATACCAAAACCTGTGAGGCCATGCTGGAGCTACCAGCAGAACAAACGAGCATTCCTTCAGAATCTTGGAGATTACTCTTGGAAGAAGAACTAGAGGCGGAAAGATATAGGCAGGATGATACTTCCAAGGAAGTGACAATGCATCCACTGCTTCCGCTTGAGGATCCCTGGATCTGGACAGATACCTGGGAAGTTTCTTGTTTAGATGAGAGGCCATCAGATCTATTTCTGGAAGTCCCCATATTTGAACAATCTGATGAAATACCTCTGGGTGAAGAGACCATTCGCCCGGATGTAACGTTTGGCGACTGAGATAATCCGCTTCCCAATTGTCTATACCTGGGATATGAACCGCAGAAACTAGACAGGAGCTGGATTCCGCCCATACCAGAATTCGAGATACTTCTTTCATGGCCAGAGGACTGTGAGTCCCTCCTTGATGATTGATGTATGCCACAGTTGTGACATTGTCTGTCTGAAAACAAATGAACGATTCTCTCTTTAGAAGAGGCCAAGACTGAAGAGCTCTGAAAATTGCACAGAGTTCCAAAATATTGATTGGTAATCTCACCTCCTGAGATTCCCAAACCCCTTGTGCTGTCAGAGACCCCCAAACAGCTCCCCAACCTGTCAGACTTGCATCTGTTGAAATTACAGTCCAGGTCGGAAGAACAAAAGAAGCCCCCTGAACTAAACGATGGTGATCTGTCCACCACGTCAGAGAGTGTCGTACAATCGGTTTTAAAGATATTAATTGAGATATCTTTGTGTAATGCCTGCATCACTGGTTCAGCATACAGAGCTGAAGAAGTCGCATGTGAAAACAAGCAAAGGGGATCACATCCGATGCAGCAGTCATAAGACCTAGAATTTCCATGCATAAGGCTACTGAAGGGAATGATTGTGATTGAAGGTTTCGACAAGCTGAGATCAATCTTAGATGTCTCTTGTCTGTCAGAGACAGAGTCATGGACACTGAATCTATCTGGAAACCTAAAAAGGTAACCCTTGTTTGAGGAATCAATGAACTTTTCGGTAAATTGATCCTCCAACCATGATCTTGAAGAAACAACACAAGTCGATTCGTATGAGATTCTGCTAAATGTGAAGACTGAGCAAGTACCAAGATATCGTCCAAATAAGGAAATACCACAATACCCTGTTCTCTGATTACAGACAGAAGGGCACCGAGAACCTTTGTAAAAATCCTTGGAGCTGTTGCTAGGCCAAACGGCAGAGCCACAAACTGGTAATGCTTGTCTAGGAAAGAGAATCTCAGAAACTGATAGTGATCTGGATTAATCGGAATATGCAGATATGCATCCTGTAAATCTTTTGTGGACATATAATGCCCTTGCTGAATAAAAGGCAGGATAGTCCTTATGTAAGGATACCAACATTCAAAATGGTAACTATAACGATTCAATATTTTTAGATCCAGAACTGGTCTGAAGGAATTCTCCTTCTTTGGTACAATGAAGAGATTTGAATAAAACCCCAGCCCCTGTTCCAGAACAGGAACTGGCATAATTACTCCAGCCAACTCTAGATCTGAAACACATTTCAGAAATGCTTGAGCCTTTGCTGGATTTACTGGGACACGGGAAAGAAAAAATCTTTTTGCAGGAGGCCTTATCTTGAAGCCAATTCTGTACCCTTCTGAAACAATGTTTTGAATCCAAAGATTGTGAATTGAATTGATCCAAATTTGTTTGAAAAATCGTAATCTGCCCCCTACCAGCTGGGCTGGAATGAGGGCCGCACCTTCATGTGGACTTGGGAGCTGGTTTTGGTTTTCTAAAAGGCTTGGACTTATTCCAGACTGGAGATGGTTTCCAAACTGATACCGCTCCTGAGGGCGAAGGATCAGGCTTTTGTTCCTTATTGTGACAAAAGGAACGAAAACGATTATTAGACCTAAATTTACCTTTAGATTTTTTATCCTGTGGTAAAAAAGTTCCTTTCCCTCCAGTAACAGTTGAGATAATAGAATCCAACTGAGAACCAAATAATTTATTACCCTGGAAAGAAAGGGAAAGCAAAGTTGACTTAGAAGACATATCAGCATTCCAAGTTTTAAGCCATAAAGCTCTTCTAGCTAAAATAGCTAGACATATACCTGACATCAACTCTAATGATATCAAAGATGGCATCACAAATAAAGTTATTAGCATGTTGAAGAAGATTAACAATGCTATGAGAGTTATGATCTGTTACTTGTTGCGCTAAAGCTTCTAACCAAAAAGTTGAAGCTGCAGCAACATCCGCTAAAGATATAGCAGGTCTAAGAAGATTACCTGAACATAAGTAAGCTTTTCTTAGAAAGGATTCAATCTTCCTATCTAAAGGATCCTTAAAGGAAGTACTATCTGCCGTAGGAATAGTAGTACGTTTAGCAAGAGTAGAGACAGCCCCATCAACCTTAGGGATTTTGTCCCAAAATTCTAATCTGTCAGATGGCACAGGATATAATTGCTTAAAACGTTTAGAAGGAGTAAATGAATTACCCAAATTATTCCATTCCCTGGAGATTACTTCAGAAATATCATCAGGGACAGGAAAAACTTCTGGAATAACTACAGGAGATTTAAAAACCTTATTTAAACGTTTAGATTTAGTATCAAGAGGACCAGAATCCTCTATTTCTAATGCAATTAAGACCTCTTTAAGTAAAGAACGAATAAATTCCATTTTGAATAAATATGAAGATTTATCAGCATCAACCTCTGAGACAGAATCCTCTGAACCAGAGGAAGCACTATCAGAATCAGAATGATGATGTTCATTTAAAAATTCATCTGAAAAATGAGAAGTTTTAAAAGACCTTTTACGTTTACTAGAAGGGGGTATAACAGACATAGCCTTCTTAATAGATTTAGAAACAAAATCTCTTATGTTAACAGGAACACTCTGAGTAGTAGATGTTGATGGAACCACAACAGGTAATGTAACATTACTAAAGGAAATATTATCTGCATTAACAAGTTTGTCATGACATTCATTACAAACAACAGCTGGAGGAACAGATACCACAAGTTTACAACAGATACACTTAACTTTGGTAGATCCAGCACCAGGCAGCGTTTTTCAAGAAGTATCTTCTGACTCAGTGTCAATCTGGGACATCTTGCAATATGTAATAGAAAAAACAACATATAAAGCAAAATTGATCAAATTCCTTAAATGACAGTTTCAGGAATGGGAAAAAATGCCAGTGAACAAGCTTCTAGCAACCAGAAGCAATAAATAATGAGACTTAAATAATGTGGAGACAAAAGTGACGCCCATATTCTTTAGCGCCAAAAAAGACACCCACATTATTTGGCGCCTAAATGCTTTTGGCGCCAAAAATGACGCCACATCCGGAACGCCGACACTTTTTGGCGCAAAAAAACGTCAAAAATGACGCAACTTCCGGCTACACATATGACGCCGGAAACAGAAAAAAACTTTTTGCGCCAAAAAAGGCCGCGCCAAGAATGACGCAATAAAATGAAGCATTTTCAGCCCCCGCGAGCCTAACAGCCCACAGGAAAAAAAGTCACATTTTTAAGGTAAGAAAAAAACTATTTATTCAAATGCATTATCCCAAATATGAAACTGACTGAAATAAGGAACGTTGAACATCCTGAGTCAAGGCAAATAAATGTTTGAATACATATATTTAGAACTTTATACAAAAGTGCCCAACCATAGCTTAGAGTGTCACAGAAAACAAGACTTACTTACCCCAGGACACTCATCTACATGTTTGTAGAAAGCCAAACCAGTACTGAAACGAGAATCAGTAGAGGTAATGGTATATATAAGAGTATATCGTCGATCTGAAAAGGGAGGTAAGAGATGAATCTCTACGACCGATAACAGAGAACCTATGAAATAAACCCCGTAGAAGGAGATCATTGAATTCAAATAGGCAATACTCTCCTCACATCCCTCTGACATTCACTGCACGCTGAGAGGAAAACTGGGCTCCAACCTGCTGCGGAGCGCATATCAACGTAGAATCTAGCACAAACTTACTTCACCACCTCCATAGGAGGCAAAGTTTGTAAAACTGATTTGTGGGTGTGGTGAGGGGTGTATTTATAGGCATTTTGAGGTTTGGGAAACTTTGCCCCTCCTGGTAGGAATGTATATCCCATACGTCACTAGCTCATGGACTCTTGCTAATTACATGAAAGAAAGTAGGATTACAGATTACAAATTATGTTATCATTCTTGTGGTTCATATATGTGTATCGAAAAGAAATATCTATATGACTTTGTACATATAAATATCGATATGACTGTGTAACATTCGTTAGTGCATATCGCGGAACAGTGTCAGACTGTCTATGAGAATGCGCATGCACAAAAGTATGCCATGCACGCTAGAGTCGTGCACGTAAGAAATAAAGCATGCGCAATTGCAGGGGGAAGCTTCAACTAACCAATTTGAATAAACATCCGGATTGGTCTCTGGCTGATGCGTCATAGTAAATACCTCCTACTTAGCTCTCTCATTCCATGAGGGCGGAGAGTTATGGCGACGGACAAACTCAAAATGTGAGTAACATTTTAAAAGTTTACAACGATTGAACTTATGTTTAGACACTGCATTGGACCACATTAATAAAACAACATGCCATCTATTCATAAAGTCTACATATATATGAGTGCATAATGGTCCTTTAAGGTATGTGCAGCCTTTTATTTCTGAGGAGACTTGGTGTATCAGAACTGGCTGGCATTATTTCACTGTATGGGAATGGGGTAAGCAGTAAAACCTATTTTAATAAGAGGGGTGTTACTGGAGTCCCTGTATTATATTTATCATTAGTTGATATTTGGGCATTATGTGACATGGGAGACCATATAAAAAATGATGTTTTATGTTTTTTTATTTTTGGCACTTAAAACTTATTGGTTTTATACTTGAGGGTTATATTGTGTGTGTATTTCTCCAACATTGGTTTGTCCGGTCCACGGCGTCATCCTTACTTGTGGGAATATCTCTTCCCCAACAGGAAATGGCAAAGAGTCCCAGCAAAGCTGGCCATATAGTCCCTCCTAGGCTCCGCCCACCCTAGTCATTCTCTTTGCCGTTGCACAGGCAACATCTCCACGGAGATGGTTTAGAGTATGTGGTGTTTAGTTGTAGTTTTTTTATTCTACTATCAAGAGTTTGTTATTTTAAAATAGTGCTGGTATGTACTATTTACTCTGAAACAGAAAAATATGAAGATTTCTGTTTGTGAGAGGAAGATGATTTTAGCAGACAGTAACTAAAATCGATTGCTGTTTCCACATAGGACTGTTGAGATGAAGTAACTTCAGTTGGGGGAAACAGTTAGCAGACTTTTCTTCTTAAGGTATGACTAGCCATATTTCTAACAAGACTGTGTAATGCTGGAAGGCTGTCATTTCCCCTCATGGGGACCGGTAAGCCATTTTCTTAGTTTCAAACAGAATAAAGGACTTAATATGGGCTATAAAACTGGTAGACACTTTTATGGGCTAAATCGAATGCTTTATTTGGGCATTTTATTCATGTTTATGCTGATAATTCACATTTATAAAATTGGGGAACGTTTTTTAACGTCAGGCACTATGTTAGACACCTTTTCCAGTCAGGGAGGGCCTTCCCAGTTGTAGGCTGAGCCTCATTTTCGCGCCATTACTGCGCAGTTGTTTTTGAGAGCAAGACATGCAGATGCATGTGTGAGGACCTGAAAGTAGTTGGAAAAGTTTCTAGAAGGCGTCATTTGGTATCGTATTCCCCTCTGGGCTTGGTTAGGTCACAGCAAAGGCTGTAGCTGGGACTGTATAGGGGTTAATTTTGTAAACGGCTCCGGTTCCGTTATTTTAAGGGTTAAAGCTCTGAAAATTGGTATGCAATACTTTTAATGCTTTAAGACACTGTGGTGAAATTTTGGTAACAATTCCTTCATACTTTTTCACATATTCAGTAATAAAGTGTGCTCTGTTTAAAATTTAAAGAGACAGTAACGGTTTTGTTTTAAAACGGTTTTTGTGCTTTATTGACAAGTTTAAGCCTGTTTAACATGTCTGTGCCTTCGGATAAGCTATGTTCTATATGTATGAAAGCCAATGTGTCTCCCCATTCAAAATTGTGTGATAATTGTGCCATAGTGTCCAAACAAAGTAAGGACAGTACTGCCACAGATAATGAAATTGCCCAAGATGATTCCTCAGGTGAGGGGAGTAGACATGATACTACATCATCTCCTACTGTGTCTACACCAGTTTTGCCCACGCAGGAGGCCCCTAGTACATCTAGTGCGCCAATGCTTATTACCATGCAACAATTGACGGCTGTAATGGATAACTCCATAGCAAATATTTTATCCAAAATGCCTGCATATCAGAGAAAGCGCGATTGCTCTGTTTTAAACACTGAAGAGCAGGAGGGCGCTGATGATAATTGTTCTGTCATACCCTCACACCAATCTGAAGTGGCCATGAGGGAGGTTTTGTCAGATGGGGAAATTTCAGATTCAGGAAAAATTTCTCAACAAGCTGAACCTGATGTTGTGACATTTAAATTTAAATTAGAACATCTCCGCGCACTGCTTAAGGAGGTGTTATCTACTCTGGATGATTGTGATAACTTGGTCATTCCAGAGAAATTATGCAAGATGGACAAGTTTCTAGAGGTTCCGGTGCACCCCGACGCTTTTCCTATACCCAAGCGGGTGGCGGACATAGTGAATAAGGAGTGGGAGAAGCCCGGCATACCTTTTGTTCCCCCCCCCCCTATATTTAAGAAATTATTTCCTATGGTCGACCCCAGAAAGGACTTATGGCAGACAGTCCCTAAGGTCGAGGGGGCAGTTTCTACTCTAAACAAGCGAACTACTATTCCTATCGAGGATAGTTGTGCTTTCAAAGATCCTATGAATAAAAAATTGGAAGGTTTGCTTAAAAAGATTTTTGTACAGCAAGGTTACCTTCTACAACCCATTTCGTGCATTGTTCCTGTCACTACAGCAGCGTGATTCTGGTTCGAGGAACTAGAAAAGTCGCTCAGTAGAGAGACTCCATATGAGGAGGTTATGGACAGAGTTCACGCACTTAAGTTGGCTAACTCTTTTATTTTAGATGGCGCTTTGCAATTAGCTAGATTAGCGGCGAAAAATTCAGGGTTTGCAATTGTGGCGCGCAGAGCGCTTTGGCTAAAGTCTTGGTCAGCGGATGTATCATCCAAGACAAAATTGCTTAACATCCCTTTCAAAGGTAAAACTCTCTTTGGGACAGAATTGAAAGAGATTATCTCAGACATCACTGGGGGAAAGGGCCACGCCCTTCCACAAGATAGGCCTTTCAAGGCCAAGAATAAGTCTAATTTTCGTTCTTTTCGCAATTTCAGGAACGGACCGGCTTCTAATTCTGCATCCTCTAAGCAAGAGGGTAATGCCTCACAGCCCAAACCAGCCTGGAAACCTATGCAAGGCTGGAACAAGGGTAAGCAGGCCAAGAAGCCTGCTGCTGCTAACAAAACAGCATGAAGGAGTAGCCCCCGATCCGGGACCGGATCTAGTAGGGGGCAGACTCTCTCTCTTTGCTCAGGCTTGGGCAAGAGATGTTCAGGATCCCTGGGCACTAGAAATAGTTTCTCAGGGTTATCTTCTGGAATTCAGGGAACTACCCCCAAGGGGAAGGTTCCACATGTCTCACTTATCCTTAAACCAAATAAAGAGACAGGCGTTCTTACATTGTGTAGAAGACCTGTTAAAGATGGGAGTAATACACCCTGTTCCAAGGACGGAACAAGGAATGGGATTTTACTCAAATCTGTTCGTAGTTCCCAAAAAAGAGGGAACCTTCAGACCAATTCTGGATTTAAAGATCCTAAACAAATTTCTCAGGGTACCATCGTTCAAAATGGAAACCATTCGAACGATTCTACCCACTATCCAGGAAGGTCAATTTATGACTACCGTGGATCTAAAGGATGCGTACCTACATATTCCTATCCACAAAGAACATCATCAGTCCCTAAGGTTCGCCTTTCTGGACAAACATTACCAGTTTGTGGCCCTCCCATTCGGGTTAGCCACTGCTCCAAGGATTTTCACAAAGGTACTCAGGTCCCTTCTAGCGGTTCTAAGACCGAGGGGCATTGCAGTAGTACCGTACTTGGACGACATTCTAATACAAGCGTCCTCCCTTTCAAAAGCAAAGGCTCATACAGACATCGTTCTGGCCTTTCTCAGATCTCACGGATGGAAGGTGAACATAGAAAAAAGTTCTCTGTCTCCGTCAACAAGAGTTCCCTTCTTGGGAACAATAATAGATTCCTTAGAAATGAGGATTTTTCTGACAGATGTCAGAAAGTCAAAACTTCTAAGCACTTGTCAAGTTCTTCACTCTGTTCCACGTCCTTCCATAGCTCAGTGCATGGAAGTAGTAGGGTTGATGGTTGCAGCAATGGACATAGTTCCTTTTGCACGAATTCATCTAAGACCATTACAACTGTGCATTCTCAAACAGTGGAATGGGGACTATACAGATTTGTCTCCAGTGATTCAAGTATATCAGAAGACCAGAGATTCACTCCGTTGGTGGCTGACCCTGGACCATCTATCCCAGGGAATGAGCTTCCGCAGGCCAGAGTGGGTCATTGTCACGACCGACGCCAGTCTAGTGGGCTGGGGCGCGGTCTGGGAACCCCTGAAAGCTCAGGGACTATGGTCTCGGGAAGAGTCTCTTCTCCCGATAAACATTCTGGAACTAAGAGCGATATTCAATGCTCTCAGGGCTTGGCCTCAGCTTGCAAAGGCCAGATTCATAAGATTCCAATCAGACAACATGACGACGGTTGTTTATATCAATCATCAGGGGGGAACAAGGAGTTCCCTAGCGATGAAAGAAGTGACCAATATAATACAATGGGCAGAGGATCACTCCTGCCATCTATCTGCGATCCACATCCCAGGTGTGGAAAACTGGGAAGCGGATTATCTGAGTCGTCAGACATTCCATCCGGGGGAGTGGGAACTACACCCGGAGATCTTTGCCCAGTTGACTCAATTATGGGGCATTCCAGACATGGATCTGATGGCGTCTCGTCAGAACTTCAAGGTTCCTTGCTACGGGTCCAGATCCAGGGATCCCAAGGCGACTCTACTGGATGCACTAGTAGCACCTTGGACCTTCAACCTAGCTTATGTGTTTCCACCATTTCCTCTCATTCCCAGGCTGGTAGCCAGGATCAAACAGGAGAGGGCTTCGGTGATCTTGATAGCTCCTGCGTGGCCACGCAGGACTTGGTATGCAGACCTGGTGAATATGTCATCGGTTCCACCATGGAAGCTACCTTTGAGACAGGACCTTCTTGTTCAGGGTCCATTCGAACATCCAAATCTGGTCTCCCTCCAGCTGACGGCTTGGAGATTGAATGCTTGATTCTATCAAAGCGTGGGTTTTCAGATTCTGTGATAGATACTCTGGTTCAGGCCAGAAAACCGGTGACTAGAAAGATTTACCATAGAATATGGAAAAGATATATCTGTTGGTGTGAATCCAAGGGATTCCCATGGAATAAGATAAAAATTCCTAAGATTCTTTCCTTTCTGCAGGAAGGTTTGGATAAAGGATTATCTGCGAGTTCTCTAAAGGGACAGATTTCTGCTTTATCTGTCTTACTACACAAACGACTGGCAGCTGTGCCAGATGTTCAAGCATTTGTTCAGGCTCTGGTTAGGATCAAGCCTGTTTACAGACCTTTGACTCCTCCCTGGAGTCTAAATCTAGTTCTTTCAGTTCTTCAAGGGGTTCCGTTTGAACCTCTACATTCCATAGATATTAAGTTATTATCTTGGAAAGTCTTGTTTTTGGTTGCTATTTCTTCTGCGAGAAGAGTTTCAGAGTTATCTGCTCTGCAGTGTACTCCGCCCTATCTGGTGTTCTATTCAGATAAGGTTGTTTTGCGTACTAAGCCTGGTTTTCTTCCAAAGTTGTTTCCAACAAGAATATTAATCAGGAGATATTTGTACCTTCTTTTTGTCCGAATCCAGTTTCAAAGAAGGAACGTTTGCTACACAATTTAGATGTAGTCCGTGCTCTAAAATTCTACTTAGCAGCTACAAAAGAGTTCAGACAAACATCTTCTCTGTTTGTCGTCTATTCTGGTAAAAGGAGAGGTCAAAAAGCAACTTCTACCTCTCTTTCCTTTTGGCTTAAAAGCATCATCCGATTGGCTTATGAGACTGCCGGACGGCAGCCTCCTGAAAGAATCACAGCTCACTCCACTAGGGCTGTGGCTTCCACATGGGCCTTCAAGAACGAGGCTTCTGTTGATCAGATATGTAAGGCAGCGACTTGGTCTTCACTGCACACTTTTGCCAAATTTTACAAATTTAATACTTTTGCTTCTTCGGAGGCTATTTTTGGGAGAAAGGTTTTGCAAGCCGTGGTGCCTTCCGTTTAGGTGACCTGATTTGCTCCCTCCCTTCATCCGTGTCCTAAAGCTTTGGTATTGGTTCCCACAAGTAAGGATGACGCCGTGGACCAGACACACCAATGTTGGAGAAAACAGAATTTATGCTTACCTGATAAATTACTTTCTCCAACGGTGTGTCCGGTCCACGGCCCGCCCTGGTTTTTTAATCAGGTCTGATGAATTTTTCTCTAACTACAGTCACCACGGTACCATATGGTTTCTCCTATATTTTTACTCCTGTCCGTCGGTCGAATGACTGGGGTGGGCAGAGCCTAGGAGGGACTATATGGCCAGCTTTGCTGGGACTCTTTGCCATTTCCTGTTCGGGAAGAGATATTCCCACAAGTAAGGATGACGCCGTGGACCGGACACACCGTTGGAGAAAGTAATTTATCAGGTAAGCATAAATTCTGTTTTTTACTTTAGTGCAAAACTGCATTTCCATGTGGTGTTGTTTGGGCCTACTCTGACTTTTGACCTTAAGGGGCGGAGCCTATTTTGGCACAATTTCTTAGCAGCAGCAAACAGTAACTCGGTGGCTCCTGGACTGTGTAGCTGGTCTGAAGGGTTGGAAACTTGATTCGAAGTACCCTGGGGGGGGCAGGTAGGCACCACAGCAGAGCTGTGGCGAGGTGCAGAGTGTATTTTTATCTGTCTTTTGACTACATGTTGATATAAGTACTTCTAAAGCCTTATTTCTGCTCTTGCTTCTGGGTGCAGTAATTTTTGGATTAACCAACGATATTAAGTTAAATTTGGGAATAATTTAACGTTTTTTGTGCATTTTGGAAAAATTGTTCACTTTTTCTTTTCTTAAAGGCACAGTACACGTTTTTTCTAATGTTTATTTTATGCTATAAATAAGTGTTTAAATGACTTTAGTGGTATTACTAGTCTGTTCAACATGTCTGACATTGAGGTTTCTCATTGTTCTATGTGTTTAGAAGCTATTGTGCAACCCCCTCTAACATTGTGTAACTTTTGTACTGAAAGGGCTTTACAATGTAAAAAGCATATTTTAAATAAAGTAAGTGTGCCTAGGGATGATTCTCAGTCTGAAGAGAATCAGGATATGCCATCCAATTCTCCCCAAGTGTCACAACCTTTTATGCCCACACAAGCGACGCCTAGTACTTCTAGTGCGTCTAATTCCTTTACTCTGCAGGAGATGGCTGCAGTTATGTTAACTACCCTTACAGAGGTATCATCTAAATTACCAGTGTTACAGGGTGAACACAGTAGGTCAGGTATTAATGTAAATACTGAATCCTCTGATGCTTTATTAGCTATTTCCGATGTTCCCTCACAGTGCTCTGAGTTGGGGATCAGGGAATTTCTGTCTGAGGGTGAAATTTCTGATTCAGGGAATGTTTATCCTCAGACAGATTCGGATACTATGTCATTTAAATTTAAGCTTGAACACCTCCGCCTGTTGCTTGGGGAGGTTTTAGCGACTCTGGGTGATTGTTATCCTATTGTGATTCCTCCAGAGAAATTGTGTAAGATGTATACATATCTAGAAGTACCTACTTACACTGATGTTTTTCCGGTTCCTAAGAGAATTTCGGAAATTATTAGTAAGGAATGGTATAGACCAGGTATACCGTTTTCTCACTCTCCTAATTTTAAGAAAATGTTTCCTATATCAGATACCATTCGGGACTCATGGCAAACGGTCCCTAAGGTAGAGGGAGCTATATCTTCCCTAGCTAAGCATACTACTATACCCATTGAGGATAGTTGTGCTTTGAAGGATCCTATGGATAAGAAATTAGAGGGTCGAGAGGAGGAGCTAGCCAGCAGCCTAGACAGTCACAATTTAACAGAGCTTTAGTTAAAACCTGTAATTTATTAGCCCTAAAAAGCACTATTTAGGAGCTGATTCCCAGAATAAAACTTTGGAGCAGTATTTACTCACTACAAGGAACCACTGGCTGAAATTTGGCTGAGTTTGAGGCAAATTTCGATCTACCCAGAAAGGAGTTCCAGAGGATTTTCAGGAAAATCCCAGGCTTCGGCCTACCTCGGAAATCTCTGGCTCATTAAAGTGCCTGAAATCTTCATGAAAGAATAAGATTAAAGCAGGCAGAACTACCATCCCTGATAAATAACTGCACATCAGGATCTAAGCAGGTATTAAATATAGGCAGATCACACATTAAAGACTGAAAGGAGGAGAAAAGAAGGAACCTTCACAGTGTGAAACAAGCCGCAAACCACTGTGTGTAATATACATCACTGTCATCTAGATATTTCAGACACTTACACTAGCAAAAATCAGACTATCAAGGAATTACTTTCATTGTATTTTCATTAGAGGCTACAAGGCCTAATATTGAGACTCCATTTTATGGGAGTATTGGACATTGTAAGGGCTATAAAGCTAATATAATTAACTAAAACAATGACAACAAGAACATAAGCAACTAATAAACTCTTCATTTACCTGAAGATTGCACATGCAAATGTAAAGGGAAATAAATAGGAAGTTTGGTTCAGTATCTCTTCTATAAGGGTTTTCACAGATAACAACTACAAGACTCTCTAACCTGAAGGTGCAACTTCAGTGGTGTTTTCGGGATACGATTAGAGAACTTTTCAGGGCCCTAAAAGTCAGGAGATGGAGATACTGCAATTTCCTATGTAAAAACCAATAATAATGCTCTGCACCATTATATATAAAGTTCAAAAGCAATGTTAAAGCATTAAATATCAACCTGGAACAAATAAAGCCAGTCATGATCTTTAAATAAATGTAATATGAGAGAATAAATCCATACTTTTGCCCTTCATTCATAATAATTAAATTGCACGCTAAGAAGCCTAGCGACATAGAGGGGAAGATACACTCTGAACTGATTAAGGGAAGACGTAAATAATTTTTTCAAGATGAAGAGCAGAAACCAATCTGTGAAAGAGTGCCTCACTAAGTCACAGCTAAAATTGAAAGCAGCAGACAAAGCTAATAGTCCTCCAAAACAACATACTCAAGCAGAAACATCAGATGACGAGGTGGGACAACCTGGAGATATACCAAATAATGAGCTTCTGTCTCAAATCAAAACTTTCTTCCATGAGGAACTAAAAACAGCTTTATATGACCTTAAGCAAGACATCAAAGAGATTGGAGGAAGAACAACGGAGATTGAAAATAGGCTGGAAGATATCTCAGAAGACATCCCTCAGATTAAAACTACTCTAATGGATCATTCTATATACATCAAGAAGCTGGAGGATCAAGTAGAAGATTTGGAAAATAGATCGAGGCGCTCCAATCTCAGAATAAGGAATCTTCCAGAAGAGTACAAAAATTTGCAAGCAGATGTAACTGAGATTTTTCATCAACTTGTCCCAGATACAGAACCCTCCATGCTTTTGATGGACAGGGTGCATAGAGCCTTAACCAAACCCTCTCAATCCAAGACAAGAGATGTAGTAGTTAAACTACATTATTTCCATGTTAAAGAACTAATACTTCAAGCTGCAAGACAAGCACGCACAATTACATATGAAGGGCATAATATCCAGATATTTACAGATCTATCACCAGTGACACTAAGAAGGCGAAGAGAATTGAAACCAGTAGTGACAGCCCTCATAAGAGAAAAATTGAGATATAGATGGAACTTTCGGTTCAAATTAATCTTCACATGTAAGAACTCCACCTATTCATGCACCACGGTTGAAGAGGGACGGTTGCTGCTTGCCAAGCTTGAGATTCCAATAGAGGAAGATGTTTCGCCGGACCCCCCACAAACCACTAGGAGACTACCACAGAAAGAATGGACTGAGGTAAATAGGAATGGGAGACCTAAAAAACCCAAATCTAATGTCACAGAAGATGGTGGAAGCAACAATAGCACAGAGGCATACCCAGTGCCGTGATTCTCTCAACAGAGACAGCGAGAAGTGTGATCTATGGATCATACAATGATAATAATAATATTTAAGATGAAGGTACTGTTACCAGAACGATGAACAATGTTGAAAGGGGGTAATCTCATTGTTTGCTTGCTCTCCTCTACCCTAATTATTCATTCTTCTTTACCCCCAGCTTTTTCCCACTCATTCCCTTCTAACCTTCCCCTAATACTAATACTTGATATTCACTGATGCTAATACCAAGGATATGATTGGTTCTCTAAAATCTGCCTTATGTGATAAGATGAGATCATAGATCAATATATGTTAGTTCCAGAGTTGATTATATTGTTTATTTTTATTTAAAACAAGAAAAACATTCAAATGTTATTCAGTTGTTCAAACACACTAAGTTTTATGTTAATGTTATGTTTTTATATATGTTTATATGCAGTCTCAAGTGTCATCAAAATAGAAGTTCACAAGACAATTAATATAAAGGGTAATATTTGAGGTATTAAGAATGTTGCTTTCCTAAGATGTTCAGGTATAAAGGTAAGATGTATAGATAGGCGACTTATAAAGAGGACCTATATAAGCAGTGCTCGCGGTAAGAAGTCATATTCATTAGATTAATTTCACACAATGTTAGGGGGCTTAACTCCAACACAAAAAGGAAAAAAGCTATTATAGATTACAAGGCCCAGAAAGCCCAAATAATAATGCTCCAAGAAACGCACTTCACCTCAGATGTAACACCTAAATATTGGGATAAGAGTTTTCCATTGCAATATCATGCATTCACTGACAAGAAAAAATGCGGAGTTTCCATCCTCATACATACCTCTCTGAACTTTAAGGAGGAAGAGATAGTTAAAGATAAGGGAGGGAGATTTCTAATAGTCAAGGGGACAATCCATAACGTCCCCGTGGTATTAATGAATGTATATGCACCCAATGAGAATCAGGGCCCCTTCATTACTAAAATAGGCAGACTACTCCTGTCATGGAAGAGAAGTAAAATCATAATAGGAGGAGATTTTAATTTAACGTTAAATGACGATCTAGATAGAACTTCACAAACACCCCATAAAAAAAGGAGAACAACACCAGCCCAACAGCTTCTAGCTGACTTATTACTAGACTTCAATCTAATAGACAGTTGGAGGGCACTTAACAAGGGAACTAAAGATTTCACTTATTACTCCACAGTGCATGGTACCCATTCAAGAATAGACTTGATCCTAATCAGTCAGGTCCTATTGCCACTGGTAAAGCTAGCGTTTATTCATAACTGTTCATGGTCTGATCACGATATGATGATAATTGATCTAGAGGGAATGATCAACCCCAATAGAGTTAGATCCTGGTCACTCCACCCTAGCCTACTTCAGAATACCATTGTTCTTCAGAAAGTACAGCAGCACATTAAAGATTTTGTAGATATTAATGCAGGATCAACGTCCAATCCAAATTTTGTATGGAGTGCACTTAAGGCCTCGGTGAGAGGCCTGCTAATTGCCGAATCTAACAAAATAAAGAAGAATTATAATGCCAAACTAGATAGCTTGAGGGTAGAAATTGCTGCACTCAGAGAACAAATAAAAAAAAGCCCCCCAAAAAAGGTCTTAAAATTACTTTAAATTAAAAACGAAGAAATAAACAAACTATTAGATAGAGAAGTGATCCAGTCGATAAAAGCGGTAGACACCAGATATTATATTTTGCAAACAAACCAGATAGGATGCAAATAAACTAAAAGACCTGACAAGGGCGACTACAATCGCACAAATACAAACTACCTCGGGACAAGTCACAAATGATCCCCAACAAATAGCCAATGAGTTTGCCAACTTTTATAACAATCTTTATAATTTACCTAGTAGTAATACAAATAATAACAAGAGAGAAGAATTGATTAGATTCCTAGAAGATAGCAAATTAAAAACTATCACAGAAGAAGAACTAGAGAATTTGAACTCCCCCATAACAATACAAGAGATTATGCTGGCTATCAAAGAACTTAAAAGAAACAAAGCACCAGGCCCTGATGAGTTTCCAGGCTCATTTTATAAAGACCTGCAGTTATCACTGGCTCCCCAATTGAGGATACTGTTTAATAACATCTTGCAAGGAGTAGATATTCCCCCAGATTTGTTGACTGCAAGGGTGACGGTCATTCCAAAACCTGGCAAGAGCAAACAATACTGCCAAAATTACCGGCCAATTTCCTTAATCAACCAGGACCTAAAATTATTCCCAAAAATTTTGGCTAACCAATTGACGTCATCCTTGCAGTCACAAAACCTTTCCTTTCGCTCCCGATGGTATATTCCATAATAAATAAATTTGGAAAGTTGTCTGGATATAAAATTAATGAAGGCAAGTGTGAGGCCCTTAGCACATATCTCCCAAAGCCAACAAAGAAATTATTAGAAATTAACTTTACATTTAAATGGGCCAAATCATCTCTCAAATATCTAGGAATCAACCTCACAAAAGATGTGCACTTACTTTATAGGGGAAATTATGTCCCCATGTTCACACACATTAGAGAGCTATTAGTGAAATGGACTAAATTTAACATCTCCCTGTATGGAAGAGTAATATCTGTCAAAATGACAATATTGCCCAAACTCCTATACCTATTCAGAACACTCCCAATTTCAATACCGTTGTCAGAATTATATGTAATGCAGAAGGCAATTTTAAAATTCATTTGGGGAGGGAAAAGGGCTAGAATAAACAAACACAATATGATGAGACATAGGGGAGAGGGAGGCATCGGATTACCTAACCTAATATCATATTATTATGCAGCTAGATTGGCCCAGACCACACAATGGTTTAAATTAGGACTTACACCACAATGGGTCCAACTAGAAAAAGACATGCTTAATGTAAGAAGATTGGATAATATTCTTTGGGCAACACAACAAAACAGACCCGGTCACATCAAACAGTTCATTGCGATCACACACACTGCTTTTATTTGGGACACAGCGACTAGGAAGTATCATTTACTCAACGAGAGGTCCAGACTGACCCCGCTCTCCCCTCTTGAATCTTTAGTTGACATACATACTCAAAGGAAATGGGAGAATAAAGGCCTCTACCGAATAGCAGATGTTTATGTTAATAGCAACCTACTATCCTTCTCTCAATATGCAGAGCTAGGCACACCCGGGCAAAATGAGTGGTTCCACTACTTACAACTTAAATCCAGAGTTCGAGAGATAATGGGATTAGATAAGCCTCCAAACAATACTATATTAGAATCACTATGTTTATCGAAGGAGGTTAGGAGGGGACTGATAGCATTGCTCTATCCGGCTATTAATGGTGGCTCAAATAGGGACAAGAGTGTAATAATGACTAAATGGGAACAGGATTTGGGCAGGACATGGACAATAGATAATTGGGTATCAAACATTAATAGAGGTCTATCGTTTTCTGGAAATGCCATGTTGAAGGAAAACTATATTAAAGTACTCTATAAATGGTACATATATCCCACAAGATTTGCCAATACACAGGACAGCAGGCCCCACTTGTGCTACAGGGGTTGTGGGGAGGAAGGGACATACTTACACATGTGGTGGCATTGTGGAAAGGTTACAGAGATTTGGAATCAGACTTCAAGGTATCTAAGCCTAATTCTAGAAACTGATATCACACTTACCCCTGAACAGGCTTTGCTTCATTTTCCTCCAGATAATAAAGTGAAAAGACATCACAAGCTAATAGCCTTGATCTGCACGGTTGTGAGAGTAAGCATAGCTAGATTTTGGAAGGTGGATCCACCCTCATTTGAATATATTAAAAGTAGAATAGATTATCACTTTACAATGAGTAGCGCCTCGACAGAGCTTCTTAATACCAGGGATAAGTTTATACAACAGTGGGAACCATATATTATGTATACTGAAAAAGAAAATAGAGCTAGAATCCTAGCAAACCAACAAGATCAGTAGGAAACAATCCGGTTAGAGTGCCTCAATGAGTGAGATAATTGAGTCTTCAGGAGCAAGATGAACGGGTAGAGATGAGGGGGGGAGGAAATAGGGATTTGATCATGATTGAGATTGAGTCAGGCTAGATGGAAAGCGGAATTAACACACCATTATATTTTGGAATGTTACTGAAAGGTCGATAAACCAAAATTACTCTTGTCTTGTGTGGAAAACTCACATATTCAATCACTTGAAGGCTGCAATGTTATTGTATTTGTATTTTTTGTTTTTATGTTTCTAACTGTTATTTAAGATGCTGTATGTAATAACATTCAAAAGTCAATAAAAAAAACTTTCATATAAGAAATTAGAGGGTCTACTAAAAAAATTATTTGTTAATCAGGGATTTCTTTTACAACCTACGGCTTGCATTGTTCCAGTACCTACTGCAGCAGCTTTTTTGGTTTGAGGCTCTAGAAGAGTCTCTTAAGGTTGAGACTCCATTAGATGACATTCTAGATAGAATTAAGGCTCTTAAGCTAGCTAATTCTTTTATTACTGATGCCGCTTTTCAAATTGCTAAATTAGCGGCAAAAAATGCAGGATTTGCTATTTTAGCACGTAGAGCATTGTGGCTAAAATCTTGGTCTGCTGATGTGTAATCAAAACATAATCTTTTAGCTATTCCCTTTAAAGGTAAGACCCTTTTTGGGCCAGAATTGAAGGAGATCATTTCTGATATTACAGGAGATAAGGCCCATGCCCTACCTCAGGATAGGTCGGTTAAAATGAGGGGTAAACAGAATACTTTCCGTTCCTTTCGGAACTTTAAAGGAGTACCCCCCGCTTCTTCTTCCACAAAGCAGCATGAAGGGGTGGCCCCCGATCCGGGACTGGATCTAGTAGGGGACAGACTTTCTTTCTTTGCTCAGGCTTGGGCAAGAGATGTTCAGGATTCCTGGGCAATAGAAATAGTGACCCACGGTTATCAATTGGAATTCAAGGATTTTCTCCCAAGATGGAGATTTAATCTTTCAAAATTATCTGCAAACCAGATAAAGAGAGAGGCGTTCTTACACTGTGTAAAATACCTTTTTACTATGGGAGTAATCTGTCCTGTTCCAAAATTGTAACAGGGACAGGGGTTTTACTCAAACCTATTTGTGGTCCCCAAAAAAGAGGGAACGTTCAGACCCATTTTGGACCTCAAGTGTCTAAACAAATTTGAGTTCCATCATTCAAGATGGAGACAATTCAAACTATTTTGCCAATGATCCAGGAGGGTCAATATATGACTACCGTGGATTTGAAGGATGCTTACCTTCATATTCCAATCCACAAAGATCATCATCGGTTTCTAAGGTTTGCCTTCCTGGACAAACATTATCAGTTCGTGGCTCTTCCTTTTGGGTTGGCCACAGCACCCAGAATCTTCACAAAGGTTCTAGGGTCTCTTTTGGCGGTTCTCAGACTGCAAGGGATAGCGGTGGCGCCTTATCTGGACAATATTCTGATTCAGGCGTCAACATATCATCTGACAAAATCTCACATGGACACAGTGTTGTCTTTTCTGAGAACTCACGGCTGGAAGGTGAAAATAGAGAAGGGTTCACTTGTTCCACAGACAAGGGTTCCTTTCTTGGGAACTCTGATAGACTCGGTAGCCATGAAAGTATTTCTGACGGAGGTCAGAAAATCAAAGATTTTGAATACTTGCCGAGCACTTCTGTCCATTCCTGGTCGATCAGTGGCTCAGTGTATGGAGGTAATCGGATTAATGGTAGCGGCAATGGACATCGTTCCGTTTGCTCGCTTTCATCTCAGACTACTGCAACTGTGCATGCTAGCTCAGTGGAATGGGGATTATGCAGATTTATCTCCAAAGATAATTCTGGATCAAGAGACCAGAAACTCTCTTCTTTGGTGGTTGTCGCCAGATCATCTGTCCCTTCTGAGGCTATCTTTGGGAGAAAGGTTCTTCAAGCAGTGGTGCCTTCCATTTAGGTTCCTGTCTTGTCCCTCCCTTTCATCCGTGTCCTATTGCTTTGGTATTGGTTTCCCACAAGTAAGGATGAAATCCGTGGACTTGTCATATCTTTGTAAAAGAAAACTAAATTTATGCTTACCTGATAAATTACTTTATTTTACGATATGACAAGTCCACGGCCCACCCTGTTCTTTTTAAGACAGTTTTCTTTTGCATGATGTACCGAGTCCACGGATCCATCCTTACTTGTGGGATATTGTCCTTCCTGACAGGAAGTAGCAAAGAGAGCACCACAGCAGAGCTGTCTATATAGCTCCCCCCTTAACTCCACCCCCCAGTCATTCTCTTTGCTGGCTCTAAGCAGGAAGGGTAAAGAGAAGAGGTGTTAAACTGTTAGTTTTTATTTTATCTTCAATCAAGAGTTTATTTTTAAATGTTACCGGTGTTGTACTATTTACTCTCAGGCAGGACATAGATGAAGATTTCTGCCTGGAGGATGATGATCTTAGCATTTGTAACTAAGGTCCACTGCTGTTCCCACAGAAGCTGAGGAGTACAGGAAAACTTCAGTGTGAGGAACGGTTCTTGCTATACAGCAATGAGGTATGTTCAGTCATTTTTCTGCAGAGACTGTGTTAACTCAGAAAGGCTGACAGTATCCCCATTAGGGTAAGGGTAAGCAGTAATCCTAGTATGAAAGAGGTTTTACTAGCTTGCATAAAGGGCTAAGTTTTTTTTTTGTTTGTTTGTTTATGGGCACTCAGTTTGTTTATGCAAAATTGTTTGTGTTCTGGGAGTAACGTTTTTTTATGTTTATGGGACGTTTGCTTGAGGGGTCATTTGGCTTATTTTGGGTTTGTTATAACCCACATGGTTTTCAAACTAGGTTTGTTAGATTTGTGTAGGCCCCAGCAACATCGAGTGAGGTGGGCGGGGCCTATTTTCACGGCTCAGTTGCGCATTTAGTTATACAGACAAGCAGCAAGCAACTTCTCCTGAGGTCCTGATGATCTTCTGAGGGCCTATTCTAAGCTTTAACCCCATATTATCATTCCTAAGGGCAGGTAGGGCCACAGCAGAGCTGTGGCAAGGTGCTTATAGGGGTTTTTTTAACCGGTTTTAGACAAATTTCAATCCGGTTTTGTCATTTGGGGGTTTATTGCTTATTAACTTGTGGTACAATCCTTCTAAAGCTTAGTGGGTACACTGTTAAAATTTCAGAGAAATTGAATCAATTTTAACCTGTTTTGCAGTTTCTGTATGCCTTTTTTTCTCTTAAAGGCACAGTACCATTTTTCAAATTGTGTTTTTTTCATTAAATAAAGTGTTTTCCAAGCTTGCTTGCTTTATTACTAGTCTGTTAAACATGTCTGACACTGAGGAAACTCATTGCTCAATTTGTTTAGAAGCCATTGTGGAACCCCCTCTTAGAATGTGTCCCACTTGTACTGATATGTCTATAAATTGCAAACAGCATATTTTGACTTATAAGAGTTTGGCATTGGATGAATCTCAGACAGAAGGAAATCAGGTTTTGCCATCTAGTTCTCCCCAAGTGTCACAACCAGTAACGCCCGCACAAGCGACGCCAAGTACTTCTAGTGTGTCTAATTCTTTCACCTTGCAAGATATGGCTTCAGTTATGAATACTACCCTTACAGAGGTTTTATCTAAGCTGCCTGGGTTGCAAGGCAAGCGCAGTAGCTCTGGGTTAAGAACAAATGCTGAGCCTTCTGACGCTTTAGTAGCCGTATCCGATATTCCCTCACAATGTTCTGAAGTAGGGATGAGGGATTTGCTGTCTGAGGGAGAGATTTCTGATTCAGGAAAGATGTTCCCTCAGACAGATTCAGATATGACGGCATTTAAATTTAAGCTAGAGCACCTCCGCTTATTGCTCAGGGAGGTTTTAGCTACTCTGGATGATTGTGACCCTATTGTAGTTCCAGAGAAATTGTGTAAAATGGACAAATATTTAGAGGTTCCTGTGTACACTGATGTTTTTCCATTTCCCTAAGAGGATTTCGGACATTGTTACTAAGGAGTGGGATAAACCAGGTATTCCGTTCTCTCCCCCTCCTGTTTTTAAGAATTTTTTTTCCCATTTCTGACACCATAAAGACTCATGGCAGACGGTCCCTAAGGTGGAGGGAGCTATTTCTACCCTGGCTAAGCGTACAACTATACCTATTGAAGACAGTTGTGCTTTCATTGATCCTATGGATAAAAAATTAGAGGGTCTCTTAAAGAAAATTTTTGTTCATCAAGGTTTTCTTCTTCGACCTATAGCGTGCATTGTTCCTGTAACCACTGCAGCTGCCTTTTGGTTTGAGGCTCTAGAAGAGGCTCTTCAGATGGAGACCCCACTAGATGATATTTTGGACAGAATTAAGGCTCTTAAGTTGGCTAATTCTTTTATTACAGACGCCGCTTTTCATCTTGCTAAATTAGCGGCTAAGAATTCAGGTTTTGCCATTTTAGTGCATAGAGCGTTATGGCTTAAGTCCTGGTCAGCTGATGTGTCATCTAAATCTAAGCTTTTGTCCATCCCTTTCAAAGGTAAGACCCTATTCGGGCCTGCACTGAAAGAGATCATTTCAGACATTACTGGAGGGAAGGGTCATACCCTCCCTCAGGATAAGTCAAATAAGACAAGGACCAAACAAAATAATTTTTGTTCCTTTTGAAACTTCAAGAGTGGTCCCACTTCCTCTTCCTCTGTTGCAAAGCAAGAGGGGAACTTTGCTCAATCCAAGCCAACCTGGAGACCTAATCAGGCTTGGAACAAGGGTAAACAGGCTAAAAAGCCTGCTGCTGCCACTAAGTCAGCATGAAGGGATAGCCCCCGATCCGGGACCGGATCTAGTAGGGGGCAGACTCTCTTTGCTCAGGCCTGAGCAAGAGACGTTCAGGATTCCTGGGCAGTAGAAATTGTAACCCAGGGATACCTTCTAGATTTCAAGGATTCCCCTCCAAGGGGGAGGTTCCATCTTTCTCAATTGTCTGTAAACCCAACAAAAAGAGAGGCGTTCTTACGCTGTGTAGAAGACCTTTTTACCATGGGAGTGATCTGCCCAGTTCCAAAAGCAGAACAGGCGCAGGGGTTCTACTCCAATCTGTTTATAGTTCCCAAAAAGGAGGGAACCTTCAGACCAATTCTGGATCTCAAGATCCTAAACCAATTCCTAAGAGTTCCAACTTTCAAGATGGAGACCATTCGGACTATCTTACCATTGATCCAGGAGGGTCAATATATGACCACCGTGGACTTAAAGGATGCGTATCTACACATTCCTATCCACAAAGATCATCACCAGTTCCTCAGGTTTGCCTTTCTGGACAAGCATTATCAGTTTGTGGCTCTTCCTTTCGGGTTGGCCACGGCACCACAAATCTTCACGAAGGTTCTAGGGTCCCTTCTGGCGGTTCACGGGGCATAGCAGTGGCGCCTTATCTAGATGACATTCTAACTCAAGTGTCATCCTTCCAACTAGCCAAGTCTCACACGGACTTAGTGTTGGCCTTTCTTAGATCTCACGGGTGGAAGGTGAACGTACAAAAGAGTTCTTTCCCCCCTCACAAGAGTTTCATTTCTAGGGACTCTGATAGACTCAGTGGACATGAAAATATTTCTGACGGAGGTCAGAAAATCAAAGATTTTGTCCACCTGCCGAGTTCTTCACTCCATTCCTCGTCCGTCAGTGGCTCAGTGTATGGAGGTAATCGGTCTAATGGTAGCGGCAATGGACATAGTTCCATTTGCACGCTTGCATCTCAGACCACTGCAGCTATGCATGCTCAATCAGTGGAATGGGGATTATGTGGATTTATCTCCTCAGATAAATCTGGATCAAGAGACCAGAGACTCTCTTCTTTGGTGGTTGTCACAGGATCATCTGTCCCAGGGTGTTTCCGCAGGCCAGAATTGGTTATAGTGACGACAGACGCCAGTCTTCTGGGCTGGGGTGCAGTCTGGAATTCCCTGAAAGCTCAGGGTTTGTGGACTCGAGAGGAGGCTCTCCTACCGATAAATATTCTGGAATTAAGAGCAATATTCAATGCTCTCCAGGCATGGCCTCAGCTGGCTTCGGCCAGATTCATCAGGTTTCAGACGGACAACATCACGACTGTGGCTTATAACAATCATCAGGGCGAAACAAAGAGTTCCTTAGTGATGATAGAGGTCTCAAGGATAATCAGATGGGCAGAGGCTCACTCTTGCCATCTGTCAGTGATCTATATCCCAGGTGTAGAGAACTGGGAGGCAGATTTTCTAATTTGTCAGACTTTTCATCCAGGGGAGTGGGAACTCCATCCGGAGGTGTTTGCTCAGCTGGTTCGGCTATGGGGCACACCAGAGTTGGATCTGATGGCATCTCGTCAGAACGCCAAACTTCCTCGTTACGACTCCAGGTCAAGGGATCCTCAGGCTGTACTGATAGATGCTCTAGCAGTACCCTGGTCGTTCAACCTGGCTTATGTGTTTCCACCTTTCCCTCTCCTTCCACGTCTGATTGCCAGAATCAAACAGGAGAGAGCATCAGTGATTTTGATAGCGCCTGCGTGGCCACGCAGGACTTGGTATGCAGACCTGGTGGACATGTCACCCCTTCCACCATGGTCTCTGCCATTGAGACAGGACCTTCTGATTCAAGGTCCATTCAAGCATCCAAATCTAATTTATCTGCAACTGACTGCTTGGAGATTGAACGCTTGATTCTATCAAAGCGGGGTTTCTCTGAGTCAGTCATAAATACCTTGATTCAGGCTTGAAAGCCTGTTAACAGGAATATCAATCAGGAAATTGTTGTTCCTTCTCTGTGTCCTAACCCTTCTTGTAAGAAGGAACGTCTGTTGCACAACTTGGATGTGGTTCGTGCTTTGAAATTTTATTTGCAGGCAACCAAATATTTTCGTCAAACATCTTCTTTGTTTGTTGTCTATTCTGGAAAGCGTAGGGGTCAAAAGGCTACGGCGACTTCTCTTTCCTTTTGGCTGAAAAGCATCATATGTTTGGCTTATGAGACTGCTGGACAGCAGCCTGCTGAAAGGATTACAGCTCATGCTACTAGAGCGGTAGCTTCCACATGGGCTTTTAAAAATGATGCTTCTGTTGCACAGATTTGTAAGGCTGCGACTTGGTCTTCGCTTCATACCTTTTCAAAATTTTTACAAATTTGATACTTTCTTTCATGTAATTGGCAAGAGTCCATGAGCTAGTGACATATGGGATATACAATCCTACCAGGAGGGGCAAAGTATCCCAAACCTCAAAATGCCTATAAATACACCCCTCACCACACCCACAATTCAGTTTTACAAACTTTGCCTCCTATGGAGGTGGTGAAGTAAGTTTGTGGTAAGATTTCTACGTTGATATGCGCTTCTCAGCATTGTTGAAGCCCGATTCCTCTCAGAGTACAGCGAATGTCAGAGGGACGTGAAGGGAGTATCACCTATTGAATACGATGATTTCCCTAACGGGGGTCTTTTTCATGGGTTCTCTGTTATCGGTCGTAGAGATTCATCTCCTACCTCCCTTTTCAGATCGACGATATACTTTCAAATTTACCATTACCTCTACTAATAACTGTTTTAGTACTGGTTTGGCTATCTGCTATATGTGGATGGGTGTCTTTTAGTATGTTTTCATTTACTTAAGACACTCAGCTATGGTTTGGCACTTTATGCAAATTATATAAAGTTCTAAATATATGTATTGTACTTATATTTGCCATGAGTCAGGTTCATGTATTTCCTTCTTCAGACTGTCAGTTTCATATTTGGGAATATAAACACTTTAAGAAATTTGTTTCTTAGCTGGGGTTTAGTCTTTTTCAATTTGACTACTTTTGCATTTGCGGGTATTAGGCCCGCGGGTGTGTCAAATGTTAGACTTTATTGCGTCATTTTTGGCGCGAACTTTTTTGGCGCGGGAAATTACGTTTTTGACGCAACTTCGTCATTTCCGGCGTCATTCGTGACGTCGAGACCTTTCACACGGTGGCGTCATTAGTGACGCAAGTGTGTCATTTCCGGTCATTTTTGGCGCCCCCATTGTTGTTTGCCTCCTGCTTTCTTTTCTATCAAGAGGCCTATGCTTTTGCATTTTTTCCCATTCCTGAAACTGTCATTTAAGGAAATAGATAATTTTGCTTTATATGTTGTTTTTTCTCTTACATTGAGCAAGATGTCCCAATCTGATCCTGTCTCTGAAGTTTCTGCTGGAACATTGCTGCCTGACATCGGTTCTACCAAAGCTAAGTGCATTTGTTGTAAAAGTGTAGAAATTATTCCACCGAATGTCATTTGTAATAGTTGTCATGATAAACTTTTACATGCAGATAGTGTTTCTATCAGTAATAGTACATTGCCAGTTGCAGTTCCTTCAACTTCTAATGTGCATGATATACCTGTAAATTTTAAAGAATTTGTTTCTGAATCTATTATGAAGGCTTTGTCTGCATTTCCACCTTCTAATAAACGTAAAAGGTCTTTTAAAACTTCTCATTTAGCTGATGAAATTTCAAATGACCAACAACATAATAATTCATCCTCTTCTGATGAGGATCTATCTGAAACAGAAGATCCTTCCTCAGACATTGACACTGACAAATCTACTTATTTATTTAAAATAGAGTATATGCGTTCTTTATTAAAAGAAGTGTTAATTACTTTGGATATTGAGGTAACCATTCCTATTGACGTTCAGTCTAATAAACGTTTAAATGCTGTTTTTAAACCTCCTGTGGTTTCTCCAGGTGTTTTTCCCATTCCTGAGGCTATTTCTGATATGATTTCTAGGGAATGGAATAAGCCAGGTACTTCCTTTATTCCTTCTTCAAGGTTTAAGAGATTATAGATTTTTCTGGTAAAGGATACAGAGTTTTGGGAAAAAATCCCCAAAGTTGATGGGGCTATTTCTACTCTTGCTAAACAAACCACTATTCCTATGGAAGATAGCACTTCCTTTAAGGATCCTTTAGATAGGAAGCTTGAATCTTATCTAAGGAAGGCCAATTTATATTCAGGTCATCTTCTCAGACCTGCTATTTCTTTGGGTGATATTGCGGCTGCATCAACTTTCTGGTTGGAAAATTTAGCGCAACAATAATTGGATTCTGACATATCTAGCATTGTTCGCCTACTGCAACATGCTAATCATTTTATTTGTGATGCCATTTTTTATATTATCAAAATTGATGTTAGATCCATGTCTTTAGCTGTATTAGCTAGAAGAGCTTCGTGGCTTAAATCTTGGAATGCTGATATGACATCTAAATCTAGATTACTATCTCTTTCTTTCCAAGGTAATAATTTATTTGGTTCTCAGTTGGATTCTATTATTTCAACTATCACTGGAGGAAAAGGAGTTTTTTTGCCTCAGGATAAAAAAACCTAAGGGTAAATCTAAGGCTTCTAACCGTTTTCGTTCCTTTCGTCAGAATAAGGAACAAAAACTCAATCCTCCTCCCAAGGAATCTGCTTCCAGTTGGAAGCCTTCCTCAAATTGGAATAAATCCAAGCCATTTAGGAAACCAAAGTCTGCCCCTAAGTCCGCATGAAGGTGCGGCCCTCATTCCAGCTCAGCTGGTAGGGGGCAGATTAAGGTTTTTCAAGGATTTTTGGATAAAATCTGTCCAAAATCATTGGATTCAGAGCATTGTCTCTCAAGGGTATCGAATAGGATTCAAAGTAAGACCTCCTGTGAGAAGATTTTTTCTCTCACACATTCCTGTAAATCCAGTAAAAGCTCAGGCTTTTCTGAAGTGTGTTTCAGACCTGGAGTCTTCAGGGGTAATCATGCCAGTTCCTCCTCAGGAACAAGGTTTGGGGTTTTATTCAAATCTATTCATTGTACCAAAGAAAGAAAATTTGTTCAGACCAGTTCTGGATCTGAAAATTTTGGATCGTTATGTAAGAGTACCAACTTTCAAGATGGTGACTATAAGGACTATTCTGCCTTTTGTTCAGCAAGGACATTATATGTCCACAATAGACTTGCAGGATGCATACCTTCATATTCCGATTCATCCAGAACATTATCAGTTTCTGAGATTCTCTTTTCTAGACAAGCATTACCAATTTGTTGCTCTTCCATTTGGCCTAGCAACAGCTCCAAGAATCTTTTCAAAAGTTCTGGGTGCCCTACTATCTGTAATCAGAGAACAGGGTATTGCGGTGTTTCCTTATTTGGACGATATCTTGGTACTAGCTCAGTCTTTACATACTGCAGAATCTCACACGAATCAACTAGTGTTGTTTCTTCGGAAACATGGTTGGAGGATCAATTTACCAAAAAGTTTCTTGATTCCTCAGACAAGGGTCACCTTTTTAGGTTTCCAGATAGATTCAGTGTCCATGACTCTGTCTCTAACAGACAAGAGACGTTTAAGATTGGTCGCAGCATGTCGGCTCCTTCAGTCTCAGTCATTCCCTTCAGTGGCTATGTGCATGGAAGTTTTAGGTCTCATGACTGCAGCATCGGACGCAATCCCCTTTGCTCGTTTTCACATGAGACCTCTACAGCTTTGTATGCTGAATCAATGGTGCAGGGATTATACAAAGATATCACAATTAATATCCTTGAATCCCAATGTACGACACTCTCTGACATGGTGGATAGATCACCATCGTTTGGTTCAAGGGGCTTCTTTTGTTCGCCCAACCTGGACTGTGATCACAACAGATGCGAGTCTTTCAGGTTGGGGAGCTGTTTGGGGGTCTCTGACAGCACAAGGGGTTTGGAAATCTCAAGAGGCGAGATTACCAATAAATATTTTAGAACTCCGTGCAATTCTCAGGGCTCTTCAGTTCTGGCCTCTACTAAAGAGAGAACCGTTCATTTGTTTTCAGACAGACAATATCACAACTGTGGGTTATGTCAATCATCAGGGTGGGACTCACAGTCCCCAAGCTATGAAAGAAGTATCTTGGATACTTGCTTGGGCGGAATCCAGCTCCTGTCTAATTTCTGCGGTGCATATCCCAGGTGTAGACAATTGGGAGGCGGATTATCTCAGCCGCCAGACTTTACATCCAGGGGAGTGGTCTCTCCATCCAGATGTGTTTTCTCAGATTGTTCAGATGTGGGGGCTTCCAGAGATAGATCTCATGGCCTCTCATCTAAACAAGAAACTTCCCAGATACCTGTCCAGGTCTAGGGATGTTCAGGCGGAAGCAGTGGATGCGCTGACACTTCCTTGGTGTTATCAACCTGCTTACATCTTCCCGCCTCTAGTTCTCCTTCCAAGAGTGATTTCCAAAATCATCATGGAACAGTCTTTTGTGTTGCTGGTGGCTCCAGCATGGCCACACAGGTTTTGGTATGCGGATCTGGTTCGGATGTCCAGTTGCCCGCCTTGGCCACTTCCGTTACGGCCGGACCTACTATCTCAAGGTCCGTTTTTCCATCAGGATCTCAAATCATTAAATTTGAAGGTATGGAAATTGAACGCTTAGTTCTAAGTCATAGAGGTTTTTCTGACTCAGTGATTAATACTATGTTACAAGCTCGTAAATCTGTCTCTAGAAAGATTTATTATAGAGTTTGGAAGACTTACATTTCATGGTTTCTTCTCATAATTTTTCCTGGCATTCTTTTAGAATTCCTAGAATTTTGCAGTTTCTTCAGGATGGTTTGGATAAGGGTTTGTCTGCAAGTTCCTTGAAAGGACAAATCTCCGCTCTGTCTGTTTTATTTCACAGAAAAATTGCTATACTTCCTGATATACACTGTTTTGTACAGGCTTTAGTTCGTATTAAGCCTGTCATTAAGTCAATTTCTCCTCCTTGGAGTCTTAATTTGGTTCTGAGGGCTTTACAGGCTCCTCCATTTGAACCTATGCATTCTTTGGACATTAAACTACTTTCTTGGAAAGTGTTGTTCCTTTTGGCTATCTATTCTGCTAGAAGAGTTTCTGAATTATCTGCTCTTTCTTGTGAGTCTCCTTTTCTGATTTTTCATCAGGATAAGGCAGTTTTGCGGACTTCTTTTCAATTTTTACCTAAGGTTGTGAATTCCAACAACATTAGTAGAGAAATTGTTGTCCCTTCTTTATGTCCTAATCCTAAGAATTCTTTGGAGAGATCCTTACATTCTTTGGATGTGGTAAGAGCTTTGAAATATTATGTGGAAGCTACTAAAAATTTCAGGAAGACTTCTAGTCTATTTGTTTTATTTTCTGGTCCAAGGAAAGGTCAGAAAGCTTCTGCTATTTCCTTGGCTTCTTGGTTGAAACTTTTGATTAATCAAGCTTATTTGGAGTCAGGTCAAACCCTGCCTCAGAGAATTACAGCTCATTCTACTAGATCAGTCTCCACTTCATGGGCTTTTAAGAATGAAGCTTCAGTTGATCAGATTTGCAAAGCAGCCACTTGATCCTCTTTGCATACATTTACTAAATTCTACCATTTTGATGTATTTGCTTCTTCGGAAGCAATTTTTGGTAGAAAAGTTCTTCAGGCAGCTGTTTCAGTTTGATTCTTCTGCTTTTTGATTTCAAAAGTGAAAATAACTTTGGGTTATGGATTATTTTCTCAGCGGAATATGGCTGTTTTTTGTTTTATTCCCTCCCTCTCTAGTGACTCTTGAGTGGAAGACTCCACATCTTGGGTATTGATATCCCATATGTCACTAGCTCATGGACTCTTGCCAATTACATGAAAGAAAACATAATTTATGTAAGAACTTACCTGATAAATTCATTTCTTTCATATTGGCAAGAGTCCATGAGGCCCACCCTTTTTATGGTGGTTATGATTTTTTGTATAAAGCACAATTATTTCCAAATTTCCTTTGTTGATGCTTTCTACTTCTTTCTTTATCACCCCACTGCTTGGCTATTCGTTAAACTGAATTGTGGGTGTGGTGAGGGGTGTATTTATAGGCATTTTGAGGTTTGGGAAACTTTGCCCCTCCTGGTAGGAATGTATATCCCATACGTCACTAGCTCATGGACTCTTGCCAATATGAAAGAAATGAATTTATCAGGTAAGTTCTTACATAAATTATGTTTTTGCTTCTTCGGAGGCTATTTTTGGGAGAAAGGTTTTGCAAGCAGTGATGCCTTCCGTTTAGGTTCCTGTCTTGTCCCTCCCTTCATCCGTGTCCTAAAGCTTTGGTATTGCTATCCCACAAGTAAGGATGAATCCGTGGACTCGGTACATCATGCAAAAGAAAACAAAATTTATGCTTACCTGATAAATTTCTTTCTTTTGCGATGTACCGAGTCCACGGCCTGCCCTGTCTATTCAGATAGTATTTTTTTTTGTAAACTTCAGTCACCTCTGCACCTTATAGTTTCTCCTTTTCTTCGTTGGCCTTCGGTCGAATGACTGGGGGGTGGAGTTAAGGGGGGAGCTATATAGACAGCTCTGCTGTGGTGCTCTCTTTGCTACTTCCTGTCAGGAAGGACAATATCCCACAAGTAAGGATGAATCCGTGGACTCAGTACATCGCAAAAGAAAGAAATTTTTCAGGTAAGCATAAATTTTGTTTTTCTTTATATTTTTTGTAAACTTCAGTCACCTCTGCACCTTTTAGCCTTAACTTTTTCTCTTCCTATACCTTCAGTCGCATGACTGAGGGTGGAGGGGAAGGGGAGGGGCTATATATACAGCTCTGCTGTTGTGTTCTTTGCCACTTCCTGTTAGCAGGAGGTTAATATCCCACAAGTAAGGATGAAATCCGTGGACTCGTCATATCGTAAAAGAAAGTAATTTATCAGGTAAGCATAAATTTAGTTTTTAACAGTACTTTGCAAAGTTTATTGCTCCCTCTACACCCCACAACTGGGTCCTTTGTAGAAATACCAAAACCCCCAACCCTGATTGGGAAAGCCAGAGAGGCACTGAAAGGACAAAGGTTGGGAATGTTTACAGAGGACACTTGATCCTAAATATCTTTTTTCATCTAAACAGAAAGGGTTCAATACAGCAAGGAATATATAGAAATACAGAACTGAGATATCCTCTTTGGGCATGATACTACAATAAAAAATAGCAAACCACACTGCCCATGAATAATATGGATTAGCCAGAGGAACATCTGAGCAGTGACAGAACCACATGCAGCATAGACTAATGTCCTAATGATTCTATATTCTCTACATGCTAAATAATAGTTAACATAGCATCCTAGAGGGCGTCATAAAGAAGCTAGCAGCCTTGTATTACCTACACATAGCAGCCAGAGTCACAGAAATCATATTGCAATATGAAAAACAAATCGCAAACGGTTAAAGATTGTTTGTCACGATCACAATTAAAACAAAGAACATTAGAAAACTCTTTAATACAAGCAGGAAGCAATTCACCTTCATCACATATGGATACGGCGGAACCAACTCCATCGATGTCCACTAATAAAGAATTGCTAAGCCAAATAAAAGTATTATTTCAGGAAGAGCTGAAAACTGCAATATCTGAACTTAGACAAGACATATTAGAAATTGGGGGTCGCACAGCGGAATTGGAGGAGAAGCTTGACGAGGTAGTAGTTGAAATACCACATATTCACAATGCCATTCAAGAACTGTCATCACATATCAAAAGACTGGAAGACCAAATAGAAGATCTTGAAAATAGATCGAGAAGATCGAATCTTTGGATCCGAAACCTTCCGGAAACTTATACTAATCTTCCAAACACAGTCACGAAGATATTCCGCCAACTTTTACCAGAAATAGATGACGCCATGCTGCTCATGGACAGAGTGCATAGGGCTCTCTCCAGACCACCACAGCCCTCCATGGCAAGAGACATTATCTTAAAAATGCACTACTTCCATATCAAGGATCAAATACGTTTGAAGGACATTCCCTACAAATCTTCACAGATTTAGCTCCGATCACATTACGCAGAAGGTGAGATCTCAAGCCTATCCTATCCATACTAAATAACATGCAAATAAGATAGTCGAAACGGAAAGTTCCATCTATATCATTTAGTTATCAAAACAACACCTTACTCCTGTACGACAGTTGAAGAAGGACAAGATATTCTTCGAAAGCTACATCTTCTAACAGATATGCAAGGCAAAGACCAACAACCCAAACCTCAGAGAAAATCCTTTCAAAGGGAATGGACACCAGCAGGGAAGCAAAAAAACCCCCGAAGAGGACCCAAACCGGATTGAACAAAGTTCAGAGACTGAGGAAGAAGATACCTGAACTTTCAAACAAATCCTTCAGACCTGTTACTTCTTACTGCTTACCTGCTTGATTAAAGCAGACTACTGATTCACAAAGATATTATGGTTGCTAAGAGAATATACTTTTGATACCAATTTCAATAATAAAAATGTATGGCTGTTAGTTAGACAGATCGATTTAATTCTAGGCCTGAATAGTATTCTCAGAAACTGCACTTTTGTTATATACTGTTTAGACCACTGAGACGCTCCTCATAACCCTTTCCCCATTCGACCCCAAAATAACACCCATGTACTTGCTCACCTAAAACTTCCCTATCCCCCCCAGATTTCCCATCCAATCCCCCCCCCTTGCTCCCCTAATCATAGCATGTAGATCTTATCATATTATAAGAATTAAGATGCATACTGTTTTTTTCTGCACTATGGTAAAATGAATACTGTTGCTGTTTAGATGTTTTATTCATTTGACTTGAAATGTTTATGATTGTTTTAGTTACAATGTTCTTAATAGTTTACAACTTATTGTACACTACAATGCTCGCGTCATCACAAGCGCCACCACTCCTAGATTCTAAGAGGAAGGTTAGGAAACTTATAGTTAAGTGTTCCACTATCCTAGACACTTATCTACTTTTAGCCTACCACATGATATACATGAAACTAAAAACTCAATTTCCAATTCAGATATCTGCAGTGTTCTGCTTGTATATAAATATTAGGCGAATACACAGATATATGCATAATAACACATGTAAACCACCTATCCAAACATGACTCCAATCAGGATAATCACACATAACGTTAGAGGATTACACTCAAATGTTAAACAAAAAAAGGCACTTCAGGAATACAAAAACCTACAAGGCCACATAGTGCTATTACAGGAAACACACTTTACAAAGGCAAGCACACCCAAATATTGGGAAAGCATATGCACAGCAATATCATTCAACTACACATAAGAAACATAGAGGAGTGTCCATTTTATTACATAGCTCCCTACATTTTAAAGAGGAAGAAATTATAACCGACAAGGAGGGAAGGTATCTGATATTAAGGGGACATATACACAACACCCCTATCATAATAGGCAATATTTATGCCCCAAATGAACATCAATCTCGCTTCCTTACTAAAGTTAGCAAACTATTAACCATGTGGAACAAATATAAAATAATCTTGGGAGGAGACTTTAATCTCACATTAGATAACCAAATAGATAGATCCAAACGTATAGTCCATACACAACAGAAAAGAGAGCCTAAACATAAAATACTGGGCGATTTTTTACTCAATCACAATTTTATCGATGGGTGGAGAACCTTAAACAAAGGCACGAGAGAATATACATACTACTCAACAGTACATGACTCTCATTCAAGAATCGACTATATTCTATTGAGCCAAATTCTGGTTCCGTTACTCACGCAAGCGAAAATACACAATTGCACCTGGTCAGATCATGCCATAGTCGAGGTCACCTTACAAGGGATAATAAATCATAACAGAACTAAAACATGGACATACAATCCTAGAATAATAGGAGACCCACTCATTAAACAAAGATTATTAAATGAACTTACTCACTTTATAACAGTGAATAAAGGATCTACAGATAACCCATTACACCAATGGGGAGCACTCAAGGCATTCGTTAGAGGTTATCT
Organism: Bombina bombina; assembly: GCF_027579735.1. Lineage (NCBI taxonomy): Eukaryota > Metazoa > Chordata > Amphibia > Anura > Bombinatoridae > Bombina > Bombina bombina. The sequence continues at coordinate 11,402,124 of NC_069502.1, read as the reverse complement.
AATGACTGAATCTGCAAAACAACACAAAATCCACAAATCAAATGTAGAAAAACTGAGAATAGACATTGCGAACTTAAAGAGAGAAGTAATAGCACATCCAAGCTCTACTAATAATAAACAATTGAAACAAAAAAAACAAAGAACTAGATGGCCTACTATCAGATGCAGCTAACAGATCTATAAAGCTACTAGATAAGCATTATTTTATCCATTCCAACAAAACGGATAGGATGTTAGCAAATAAATGGAAGGAAATTACTAGAGCCACAGCAGTACCACAAATACATACACCGACAGGAAAGGTGACAAATGACCCCCTAGAAATTGCAAACTCTTTTGCTGACTATTATAATAAACTATACTGTAACGGTACCAACCGGATACCAAGGGTTAACACCAGGGAACAATGTCCTGCATAGGGAATCAGCAATTCACAACCCAGCCAGTTTTCAGGTTTAAAACAGAGTGACTTTTATTAAGGCTCATATGCCCAGTATTTATGCAGGTCTGACCCCCCCCAGAAGGGGGGTTGAAAGAATGTTGTACATTAGATGAAGGGAACACACCCTTGACATGATACAATAGATTTACCTTGCTTAAGCTGATAACAATTTAAACACAAGATACATTTGGCTTTTCTTATCACCTAAGCATTTGCTCTCTGAGGGTGATTAAACAATGGACTGTGTATTAATAACATTAATGACAGTGCACAATAGTTGAGGATAAAGCTGAACACAGTTAACTCTTTCAGTGCTGACAGAAGGGTCTGTCACATCTACATAGCACAATATACAGCCTATAGACAAGCTTTCTTACGTTATAGTCCAGAAGTGGCTAGGTTTGCCACAATGCTCCCCCAGAACCAAGCCGGCATACACAGTCTGATCCCAACGGATCGGCTTGGGGATGTCCGGGGCAACTTTCGGCTCAAGTAAGCTACGGGGTGTTCTCCGCCATCTGCTCCAACTTGGCTCAGTACTGCCCCCACCCCAAACATGGAAGCGTCTCTTCCCAGAGGGACTGGGCTTGGGTAGTCACAGGGTTAACATCAGCGGGATCCATGGGAGCATAGGCAGAAACAAGGGGGGCCAAGTCATTTCCAAGGAGAACATCAGCAGGTAAGTCCTTCTTGACCCCCACATTCACAAGTCTAGCACCCACTCCCCAATCCAAATGTACCCTGGCAACAGGTAGGTGGAACACAGTGCCCCCTGCTACCCTCACAGCCATAGTGTCTCCAGTGTGCTGTTTCTCAGACACCAAGTTCTCTTGAAGCAAGGTCATGGTAGCACCAGTATCCCGTAGACCACTGACCTCCTTCCCATTCACTTTAACCCGCTGCCGGTTATTCCGGTGGGCAGCTTGCACGGGGTCTGCTTCATGTAGGCTGCCCCAGCATTCTGTCGCCTCTACGTAGCGGGCCGCAGGCTGAGGATTATGTGGGATTCCGCCGGCGGGTCTTCTCCAGGACTGTGCTTGATTTGCTGCGTTTAGGGGACACTCTGGTCTTTTGTGCCCTATTCGCTTACATCCAAAGCACCGAATAGGTTGTGAGTAGCCCCGCGAATTGAACCGGGCTCTCTGAGGGTAGTTCGTGGCCGGAGGCCGCGTAGTATAGCGGTGCGCCGGGGGCTGGTAACTGGCCGCTGCTGGGGTGACTGGGGGTCTGTACTCCACTCTAGCAGTGGGCAATCGGTATACCGCTCCCCCTGCTCCTCGTACTGCCACGGATCCGCCCGTGTGTACTGTATCCGGCACCAAATGGGGAGCTATCAGGGTTAAAGTAGCTCCCGAATCCCGAAGTCCCTGGACCTCCTTCCCCTCTACGGTCCCCCAGCTGGCGGGGATGTTGCCAGTTATCGGCGGCCCGGACCGACATCACCTCATGCAGAATTCCCAGGGGTTCCTCGGCTTGGGTGCTCAACACCTCATGAGCGGCTGGCTCCGTTTGGTAATGGTGAGCAGCCGCCCTTGGGGCCTGGTTCTGTCTGACCTGGTTCCAAGCTTGTCTGCTCCGATTTTGGGTGCACTCACGTGCCATATGTCCCCACTGCTTGCAGGTGTGGCATTGTATATTCGCCCGTCCGTTGTTAGGCTGTAGTCCATGGTGCCTCCTGGCATCAAAATGCTGGTCTGCTAATCTGGCTGCTTCGGTTAAGGTGAGGGGTTTTCGATCTCTCACCCATTCTTGGGCTTCTGGGGACAAGCCGTTAAAGAATTGCTCCAACAGCATCAGTTGTCGCAATTCTTCCATGGTGGTAGCTTGGCTGGCCTGTATCCACCCTTGAGATGCTTGATCCAGCTTGTGGGCCCACTCTGCATGTGAATCTCTTTCTGGCTTGCGCAGGCCTCTAAACTTGCGCCGGTATGCCTCTGAGGTAATGGCATATCTTTCCAAGATCGCTCTCTTCACTTTAGCGTAATCCTTGCTGTCCTCCCTGGGTACAGCGCGATACGCTTCCGCTGCCCTACCGGCTAGCTTGCCTGCTAGCACCGGCACCCATACGGACTGCTCCAAATCATGTAACTCGCACAGTCTCTCAAAATCCTGTAAATACCCATCGATCTCATCCTTCTCCTCACAAAACATTTTAAATGCATGGTATGGGATTTTAGGTCTTACTGGGTTGCTGAGTGCGTCCAAAATGGATTCTGCTCGGGAGGATGCATTCCGCGGACTGTGTGCCATCACGTACTCCTGCACATCTGCCATTACCACGGATAGCATATCCCGTGGTACAGGTTGGGGTAAAAATTCCAGCCTGGTCCTCATTTCCCTCTGGTATAGGGTCTCCTCCATGGCTGCTGGAGGCGTAGCGCTGCGAGCTCTGTCTCCCTCCATCAGCTCAGCAAATATAGCCTTGGGTTTGCTGCTGCCTATCTTTCCCCTGGCTTCTAGCAGTTCCTTTAACGTTTGTCTCTTTAGCTTAGAATAATCCATCTCCATTCACTTCGGTCCCTGGTACTCCTTCCATCTTAGTCAGTATTGTAGTAATCCCCCTCTTCCTGAGGTTACTGGCTTGTGTAGTTGCTCTTCTGGGCGATAAGGTTCATTCCGTCGCTTGCCACCAATTGTAACGGTACCAACCGGATACCAAGGGTTAACACCAGGGAGCAATGTCCTGCATAGGGAATCAGCAATTCACAACCCAGCCAGTTTTCAGGTTTAAAACAGAGTGACTTTTATTAAGGCTCATATGCCCAGTATTTATGCAGGTCTGACCCCCCCCAGAAGGGGGGTTGAAAGAATGTTGTACATTAGATGAAGGGAACACACCCTTGACATGATACAATAGATTTACCTTGCTTAAGCTGATAACAATTTAAACACAAGATACATTTGGCTTTTCTTATCACCTAAGCATTTGCTCTCTGAGGGTGATTAAACAATGGACTGTGTATTAATAACATTAATGACAGTGCACAATAGTTGAGGATAAAGCTGAACACAGTTAACTCTTTCAGTGCTGACAGAAGGGTCTGTCACATCTACATAGCACAATATACAGCCTATAGACAAGCTTTCTTACGTTATAGTCCAGAAGTGGCTAGGTTTGCCACATATACAACCTTCTGACTCCCAATACAAATCAAGTAGCAGCTGAAGCCCTAAATAAGTTTCTAGCAGATAGTACAATACCTCAATTATCCCAATCTTACACTAACATGCTAAATAATGCCATCTCAGTAGCGGAGATACTACTGGCAATAAAAGACCTCAAACCGAACAAGGCCCCGGGACCAGATGGTTATTCTGGAATCTTTTATAAAACTTTCAAAGACATTTTAGCTCCGCAATTAACCACTATCTTTAATTCTATAATGAAAGGCAGCGAAATCCCAAAAGAAATGCTCCTAGCCAGGATATCAGTTATTCCTAAACCGGGGAAAAATAAACAATTATGTAAAAATTATAGGCCCATTTCCTTGATAAACCAGGACATCAAGTTATTCACAAAAATACTTGCAAATAGACTAAATAAACCACTGACTAAATTAATACACTCAGATCAAGTCGGTTTCATTAAATCCAGGGAAGCACCGGACAATACCCGTAAAGTTATAAATTTGATAAATTATGCTGCAGTACACGGAGTGCCTTCTCTGCTCCTATCATTGGATGCAGAGAAGGCATTCGATAGAGTAAACTAGAACTACATGACTACATTATTAAATAAAGTAGGAATACGAGGAGAATTTTTAAACGCTATCTTGTTACTATACTCAACCCCTGAAGCCTATGTCAGACTAGCGGGTTACAACTCTAAGTTAATACCGATTCGAAATGGAACAAGACAGGGATGCCCACTCTCCCCATTGCTATTTGCTTTGTGTATAGAACCCCTAGCACTTAAAATTAGGGAATGTACAGATATTTCGGGAATTAAAGTAGCTTCTACAATGCATAAACTTGCACTATTTGCAGACGATATAATTTTGACCTTAACAAAACCCACTCTATCCTTACCCCCCTTATATAATATCTTAAAACAATTTGGTGTCATATCTGGTTATAAAATAAATGAAGATAAATGTGAAGCCATAGGAATTCATTTGCCTACACATACTAAAAAAACTATTAGAGGCGAATTTCTCCTTCAAATGGGCAAACAAAACCATTAAATATTTAGGAATTCACATCACGACTGATGTCTACACCCTTTTTCAATATAACTATAGACCCCTGTTTACTCAATTACGGCAACTTATGACCAAATGAACGAAATATAAAATATCCTTCCTGGGAAGGATTGTAGTATCTAAAATGACAATCTTGCCAAAACTTTTATACTTATTCAGATCTTTACCTGTATCTATTCCAATTAGAGAACTCCATACCTTACAAAAAGATATTCTTTCTTTTATCTGGCAGAACAAAAAAGCAACGATTAATAAGCAAATTATGACTAGACATAGAAATGGGGGAAAGTCACTTAATGTGTGAGCACCAGTTTGCAGCCCTGTAGCGGGGTAACTTATTAAGTTCTTGGCCAAATGTATATACCATACATGCAGGGTATTACCCCGTTCACTCACCCCAGCTTCTAAGGACTGTCCGGGTTCTTCAACTGTCGCCTCTGATCCTGTGTGGGCCCGTCCACAGGGAGTACTCTTCAACGGTGGCTACTTGCTTTAAGCACTGGGTGTCCCCTCAATGTGCTCCTCTTGCCTCCGTTGGGTGTCCGCTCCCCTCCTGGGCTCTCTCCACATGCGGCTGTATGGCGTCTGACGTCACCCGGAACTCCGCCTCCAGCTATCCCTCTGCTGAATGCCGAGACTCACTGTGGCAGGTGTGTCAATGCGGGTGAGTAGTGACTCAGGCTAAACTTCGCACCAGAATCCACTGTGCTCGCTCGGTCTCCAAACGAATGAATATGTAATAGAAATGGGGGAGGAATGGGTATACCCCATCTAATCTCCTACTACAATGCTGCCAGATTAGCACAAACGGCTTTGTGGTGCAAGAGAGATAAAGACATGCAATGGGTAAAATTAGAAGCTAACATAGTGGGAGTTAATAATATAGCTAAACTACTATGGTCTACAAAACAAAATAGACCCCAGCAGGGGAAAAGATTCATAAGCATCACACACACCTTATATATATGGGATAAATTAACACATTGCCACCAAATTACAAACACCAAATCTCCAATAACCCCTCTGATTGATCTCAATTCCTCCATAGATAAGATAGTACAGGATAAATGGGCTAATAGAGGACTGTATAGAATAGCGGACACTCTCATAAATGGAACATTTATAACAAATAAACAATATAATGAACTAGACCCTTCAGACACACATACATGGTACCATTATCTCCAGCTGCGTTCAAGAGTACATGAAATTATGGGTATGCTAACCGCATACAACATTACCCCTTTTGAGGCCCTGTGTCTTTCCAAAGCTAGACCAAAAGGCTCCATAACCAAGTTATACCTGATATTCAACATATCTGATATCACTAACAAAACATTGACAATAGGCAAATGGGAAACTGATCTGGGAAAGGAGTGGACAAACTCAGATTGGATTCAGACACTTAGACAGGGCACTAAGTTTACGGTTAACTCCACATTACAGGAAAATTATTTGAAATCAGCTTACAGATGGTATTTATACCCCACCAGGCTATACAAGATAGGGAACAAAAATAGTAATTTATGTTTTAGAGGTTGTGGAGAGGTAGGCACCTATATGTAAATCTAAGAAAGAGCCACAGCACCTGATTATGCATCAAACATGTAGATTTATTGTGAAGACATCACCATGTACAGAAACAACGTTTCGGTCAACAATAGACCTTAATCATGCTATACAAATGAACACTCCTGGTCACTTCTTATACCCTTACATCTGGGCGGGGTTTCAGATACCTGTATAGGTGTAACAATATAATTGTAACATACATCTTATTCTAAGAGCTCCCTCTAGTGGACACAGGGTAGAACACAAAAATATAATGAACAGCTAAAACCTATATTATCATGAGCTTTGGAAGATAATTTGATCACTAAAAAAGAATTTTAATATCTTTATGTAAAATATCCTATAGTACCAACTTTCTATACTATTCCAAAACTCCATAAAGGAAAAATCCCCCCGCCTGGGAGACCAATAGTTTCAGGCCAAGGTTCAATTACAGAAAATATCTCCCAATATGTGGATTTTTGTTTATGCCCATACCTACAAAATCTGCCATCATATATAAAAGATACATTGTAATATCATCTAACTTTTTAAGAACATCCAGTTAAAGAAGACACAATTCTGGTAGCAATTGATGTAGAAATGCTATACTCTTCAATTCCACATAATCAAGGAATTGAAGCAACAAAGAGGACCGGCATATGACAAGCATACAGCATTTGTCTTGGAATTACTTACATTTATTCTAGAACATAACTTCTTTATATTTAATGGCAAATATTATGAACAGATACTTGGCACAGCGATGGGGACTTGTTGTGCCCCAACCGATGCCTGTTTATACTTAAGGAAATGGGAACAGGACTGTGCCTGGATAATGAATTTAACCAGAATAACAGTATAGGCCTATGGCTAAGATTTCTAGATGACATTTTAGTTATCTGGGAAAATACGGAAGAAAATTTAACAAAATTTATGAATAATTTGAACTTCAATAATTGGAATCTAAAATTCACATTTCCCAGGATAAATCAGTTATTTCATTTCTAGATCTAAATGTGATGATACTTCAAAATAAAATAGAAACATCCACATTTAGGAAACCAACAGCAGGAAATACACTGCTAGCCTATAACAGCCATCACCCGCAAGCATTAATAAATAATATACCCTGTGGTCAATACTTAAGACTGAAGCGTAATTGTTCTGAAGAGGAGAAATTTAGATTGGAGGCCAGGAACCTTAAAAACAGATTCAGAGAGAGAGGTTACCCGGATAAAACTT